>NC_134100.1:27675041-27812541 GCF_000715075.1 Nicotiana tabacum
TAATTTGGGACCTGGAAGTACACCTTCCTATTTTGAAGTCTAATAGGTGTGAATTTTCTTGATGTGAAAGCAGGTCTGTCAAGATATTCAGTTTCTAATGTCAATTATACTGTCTTCTATTTCTTTTTAGAACAATTTATACTTCTTATTTCCTCTACTATATCAATAATAGTTAGGTGCAGATATTTGAAGATAAGCTTTATCAGAAAATTAGTCTACATACTTTCAATAAAAACTATTCTAACTATCAAAAAGATTTTCAATAAGACCGAAACTTAAAATTTCCGTTGAAGCTATTATCTCGACTTATGATGGATTTGAAGATGAAATGAGTGATTTTAGAGTGAACGCGTGACTGACTATGGGAAGGTGATCATTGGAAGTTAGAGAAGTAAAAAGAACGGTTAAATGGACATTTTTATTGTAAAATGAATGGATAAGAAGTAATTATGAAACGAGAGGAGGAGGAGGAGGAGAAAAGAAAAACACGGAAAAAAAAAAAGCAAAAGAAAGGAAAAAATTAGAGTGGAAATTATATGAGAGACTCATACATTTATAATGGATTTGGGGCCGACATTTTTTATTCGTCATTGTTTCTTTTAGGAAGATGCTGAAGGAGATGTGTTACAAATTCTCTTAAAGGGTTACCTTTCTCTATTTATAACACGAGTAACGATAATATTGAGATATAAGAATTAATTAAATTGATGAATAGCAATGACAGATATTATCAAAATTTGGTTGATGATTGCAGAGAGCTATTACAGGAGATGGAGGATTCACCGTTGAAGCACATCTTTAGGGAGGCAAATGAAGTAGCAGACAAGCTGGCTAAGAAAGGAAGCAGCTTTGATTTTTTCGGGATTTAAACTTGTTTTATTATCCACCTTCTTTTGTTGTATCTTCTTTTGAAAGAGACAAAGCACGCACCATATCGTCGAGACTTGTCCACGTTTGTAATGATGCTTAATTATTAATGTATGTCTTTCATTACCAAAAAAAATAATATTGAAATAAGTAAAAATTATAATATATTTTAATATGCACAGAATTAAAAGAAGAACATAAAATTTGTAAGCATGAAGGACGGGTCAAAGTTTAGCAGTACAAAAAGAGGGATATATGGAAAAGAAAAAAAATAAATCGGAAGGAGTTTAATATATGTATATATGTGTAGTTGTCCATAGTTAGTGTATAATCTATATAATTATATAAAGCAGGGCAATACAAATCTAATGTGGCATCTCTCAAATTCCAGGGTTTTTATTTATCTCTTTTCTTAGAATTTTGCCTTTTTTTAATGAAAAAAAAACTCCTGCAGATGTAACTGATGGAATTTACAAGGTAAATAACCCCAACAATTGCTTCTCCTTACATTCCTTCGTAACAGTCCCTCACTCTTAATTATCATACTTGCTTTCTCTTCATTTATAGTAGTATTATATTCTTCGTCTTTCCCAATTACCACGGAGGAGTAATTTCTCTTAATTCTCAAGGTAAATATCTTCTTTATAATTTTGGAACATATCATGTTTTGTTTTGTTTTCTCTCTGTTCTACACTCTACCTATAAGATGAAAGTGTCTCTATTATTATGTATTCCCAATTCCCAATTTTAATATTAAAGAATTTGTCTTTTTGTTATTCAACTTCAGTAATATTTCATAAAATCTTTAACAGTTGCTTTTGATTCTTTTGGGTATTAGATTTTTTAGTTTTCATTATCTCCACTATCTTTCTACATAAATTTGTTTCTACTGTCTTTTACAATCTATTCCGCGAAGATTTGATTTTTTTGGGGGTTTTTCTTTTTCACTTTGTTCAGTTGAAAATTGAAATTTATCTGAACTTGGAGTTCTAAGATGTCAGAGACAAGCCTAAGGCTTTGAAGACAGTCTCTACAGTTCCAGGTATTGAAATAGTTAAAATTTCATTTGTTATTCACCAATCAAGATTTCATTCTTAATTGATAAAAAACGTTAATGCTTCAGATGCAATTTTGCTGATTTTCTTTTTTCCATATGAATTTGTGAAAATTTCAGTTATAGCATCATCATTATCACTGATAATTTATTATTCAAATTCTCCCGTTGTCCCCATTTAGCTATCCTTGGAGCATTTTTCGTTATTAACCTGCCATATATCGTCTATATTTTGTTAACCTTGAGTATAGTCAATCTGGAACATTGATTGATTGAATGTTATATTTTACTCCTTACATAGTTTGTTGATCAATTTTTATAGAATATTCTGCGAATTTGAGGTCATTTGTTAGTTTTATGTGAAATTCAAGTCACAATTAGTTTTCAACCTCCGGGAAATAGAGTTTTGCAGCATCACCCGAGAAGAAGTAGAGAATCAGATATCGATACTTTTTCTCCAGAGTTTGTTTTCATTCTCAAATTTCTTTTTCTTGTGCTATATAGCCACTCAATCTAGAATAGTTGTCAGTCTTCTCAACTTGACATTTTGGCTTTCATCACTTTCAATGATCATATTTAGAGGCTAATACTCGAACAAATAAAGTTGGCAACAATTGTGTGGGAACCCTTTTGCTAAAGGGGTTGAGTTTGAGAATAGGTAAAAATCACCACTAGATATTTAAGGATCAGCTATAGTTAGTTGTCTTGTGATTAATTTCATGTCTGTTACGTTTATATCAAATTCTTATAACTTGTGTTTTTGATATACCAAAATCTTTCAACAATGATAATTTTGGCATAATTTAGTTTGCTAAGTATTGAAAGAAGCCAACGGTAGTCTATTCTTTTATGGAAAGAAAATAGAAGCTCATATATCTTTTATACATAAAAGAATTAGGTAAGCTTCGCAATGAGGAGCGAGAATTGTGTTTACCCTTTGAGATGGAAATAGAGATGGAGGAGCGTAATTGGTGCTTGCAAGGTCATAAATATTTTTTTGTGGTCGACAGTAGGATTTACACAAAATTATTTTTTTGGTTCCTTCTCTTTTTTAAAGTATATTTATAACCTGATAGAGCTATCTTTTAAGAATTAGTGAAGTTCATGATTATCTGTCAAATGATTGTCATCCTTTTACTTTTATGATTTTCACAAACTCGAAGTACAATAGTTTTGGTTCTGTTAATTATTTGGGTCTATATTTAACTGATTTTTTTAATATTATGTGATACTTGATGGTTTTTATTCCTTAATTAACTTATGTGTAATTATCTTTAATGTTGCAGTTACTCAATTAAATGTGTGCATCATAAAAGAATATATTAGTTAAATGGTAGCATAATATATTAAATAACATTCCAACTGCTTATTTAGTTTCCTCTAGTAAAACATACTACTAGGAAATCTACGCAGGGAACAGTAGTCTGGCTTTTCTAAAACCCAAATAAGTAAGTATTTGAAAAACTCTGTTTTTTTCTTTAATTTACAGAAGCAGAAGACAACACTGAGAGAAGTGTATAAGAACAAGTACTTGCCCCTTGACCTCCATCACAAGATCAGGACACCATTCGTAGATGTTTACCAAACATCAGGCATCTTTGAAGACATAAAGGGAGAAGAAGAAAGATATGTACTTTCCAATTAGAAACTATACCATTAAGGTTTAAAATTAAAAATTGATACAACTTATAATTTGTGATGTTAGCACTTGCAGAGGAAAGCTGAGGATCATATTTTGTCATTCTGCAATGCTATATTTTGTACTACTACGATAAAAAAATTAATAATATTCCAACTGCAAAGAGTGTTATAAACAAAAAGTAAACGATAGGAACTTGAGTTTTTAATCAAATCACCAGGTGCAAAACCGAGTATTGGGTTTATATATATTCAAGTACCCTGCTCTGATAACTTTGTGAACCAGTGATTTGGCATCGGAGTGGTTCCCACAAGTGCCTTCGTGAATCTCCTGTAGGACATAGTCGGTGTCTCTTGGTCCCAAACATATCGCCAATGGCCCATCAAACATCCTCCTGAACAACGTTCCATCCTCGGCTAGAGTGAACCATACTGCCTTCGTGCGCATAGCTCTCAACTAGATTCCCGTTCTTTAAGTACTCTACGTACTTATTTCTCCAGTCCCAAGTCAAACTTGTAGAGTTTATTTCGGCGTAGCCTTCTTCTATTACTGATCTCGAGAGTTGTACGACATTTCTCGAGTTAAGTTCGCCATCCTCGACCAATGACCCCTGTCACACCTCATTTTTCCGCACCCGCGAGGGAGCAAGAGAGTTTTTCCAATTAAAGGACAATCGAGACGGGATTGGTTTATTTATTTCAGAGTCGCCACTTGGGAGATTTAGGGTGTCCCAAGTCACCAATTTTAATCCCGAATCGAGGAAAAGAATGACTCCATATTACAGTCTGCGTACCAGAAATCCGGATAAGGAATTCTGTTAACTCGGGAGAAGGTGTTAGGCATTCCCGAGTTCCGTGGTTCTAGCACGGTCGCTCAACTGTTATATTCGGCTTGATTGTCTGATTTTATACAAATATGAACTTATGTGCAAATTTTATCTTTCAACCGCTTTATTATTATTGTTTTTAAAAGAAATATGAACATCGCTTAAAACACGTCTTTGGACTGCGTTACATGAAATGCACCCACAATCCGGAACACGTTTTATTTGATGTTTTGGGATTTGGATTCGGGTCGCATGAAATGCACACCCAGGCTTAAGAAAGTAAAATATTAAACACGCGCCTAAAGAGACTATCGCGTTATTATTTTGGGAAAGACCGTGAAATTCGCTAAACGGTCCTTCCGAATTCTAATTAAACCATACATTTTGTGAGGGCCCCGCAATCTATACGTTTTATTTGGCGAGGCTCGTCTCATTTTTATTTTTACAGGATAAACCTACAATGACTATATTTTCTATTAAGTTCGTCTCTAAACTAAAAGAAAATCTCTTAATTATTTACATGCTGAAAAACGTAACTTATTAGTTATTAGTTTACGGCTAATGCGAATGGAAAATTGCGATCGAGTTTGTACAAAGAAAAACTGCTTTCATTTTATATTCTGTTATTCAATAATACTAGAACATGAGATTGACCATAATATCAAAACAGATTAATTATTCTCCGTAATTTAAACTAACATTATTAGATGAAGAAAGTATACATATGCAACCTCATTATTCATTAATCATTCAACTACATCTTTATACGAAGAAAGAAAAATTATATTCAACCACAAATCTAAACAGGAGGAATTCAACAGGAACAAAGCCTGATTAATATTTCATTTTTTGCTTCAAGCCGAGATTGTACAAATGTGTACCTGGAAATAGCAGTACAAGAACAAAAGAAGGAGAAGTCAGCAGCAGTAATAACACAGCAACAGCAGATTCAGCAACATCGCAAACCAGTACAGTAGGAATAGCAGAAAACCCAGGAGACTATAAACGACTCCAAGTATAGTGAAGAAGTAAAAGGCAGGAAGGTTCTGACTATTTCAGATCTTAAGCGAGGCAATGAAGCAGTAACTATTTTTTTCAACTTCAAAACTCTCCAAAATGAATTCTGCCCCTGTATATTCAGTGTATACAGAATGTATATCGGGTGTATACTTCTCACTCCGCCCCCTCTTTTTTTCTTCTCTCTATCTAGTTTTTCCTCTCTTTTTTTCCACCCTTCTTCCTAAATTTTCTCTTCTATTTATAGCAAAATTTTCGAAATTTTCAGATTTGTTTTTTATTATTTTATTATTTTTTAATTAAAAGAAATCACACTTACAAATTGCTTTTATTTTTTTAGAAAAAGAAATCCCACCTTTATTTACTTTTATTTTTAAAATTCCAACTTTAATTACTTTATCTTATTTAAAATCCCACTTTTTATTTTTTTAAAAGAGAATCTCACTTTATTTAACTTTTCTTTAAAAAATAAACCACTATCTTTTCTTTTTCTTTTAAAAATGCTACTTTCAATTACTTTAAATTTTTTAAATTTTCAGATATCTTTATATTTATTTTTTAATTCCAACCTTCTTTTACTTTTAAATTTTTTAAAACTTTTTACTTTTTTTTTTAAATTTTCTACATTCTTTTACTTTTTTTTATTTTTTTATTTTTTATTTTTTAAAATCATTTCCGAAATTACTATATATATATATTTTTTTTTTTAAAATAAAAATAATAAATAAAATAAAATATTTTCGGATTTTTTTTTATATATATAAAAAAACAAAAAATAAAACTATTAATAGTGATAATTCACTTTTTATTTTTATTTTTTTATTTTTTTGGTTTTGTTTTGTGTTGGACAAAAATGAAGAAGGGGTGTTGGGTTAATGGACTGGGTCGACCCAGTTCGAAATGGACTGGGTCGTAGGGAAGATTGGGCCATTTTTTGGGCCTATAGCTTGAAATTGAAGAAGAGGCCCAATTCCGACTTTCTTTATATTTTCGCTCTCTTTTCTTCTTTTATTTTTCTAAAACTAAATTATAAAAATACTTAAACTATTATTAAGAACTAAATTAAGTTATAAAGGCGCAAATTAACTCCCAATAACAATTAACGCACAATTAAGTATTAATTAAGCATAAAATTGTATATTTGGACATTAAATGCTAAAAATGCAAACGATGCCTATTTTTGTAATTTTTAATTTTTGTAAAACAATTTTAATTACTAACAATTGTAGAATTAAATCATACATGCAAAATGCGACTTATTTTTGTATTTTTTATTAATTTAGCGAATAAACACGCACAGACAAATACAAATAATTCTTCCAAATATCACAAAATATCACAAAATTGCACACCAAAGAAAAATCATTTTATTTTTGAATTTTTTGGGAGTAATTCTCATATAGGGAAAAAATCACGTGCTTACAACCCCAAGTTTGCAAGGGCGTCGGCCTCGCTGTTCTATTCCCGAGGTACGTGTTGTAAGGTCCATTCTTTAAATTGATGCAAAGTTACATGTAGCTTGTCCAAGTATCTCTGCATTCTATCTTCTCGGACTTCGAAAGTTCTGTTAACTTGGTTCACCACAAGTAGGGAATCACATTTGGCCTTGATGACCTCTGCTCCCCAACTTTTAGCCAGCTCGAGACTTGCAATCATGGCCTCATACTCGGCCTCATTGTTAGTTAACTTCGATGATTTGATAGATTGTCTAATTATGTTGCCCGTGAATGACTTCAAAACAATGTCCAGACAAACCCTTTTACATTCGAAGCGCCGTCTGTGAAGAGGGTCCACACCCCTAATGATGTACCCGATTTTAATAATAGTTCCTTTTCAACCTCGGGCACGAGGGCTTGCATGAAGTCGGCCACGAAGTCTGCCAAGGTTTGAGACTTGATGGCTGTTCGAGGTTGATATTCGTATCGTACTCGCTGATCTCGATGTCCCATTTGGCCAATCGACCTGAAAGTTTGAGTTTGTGAAAAATATTGCGAAGGGGATATGTAGTTATATCATAAATAGGGTGATATTGAAAATATGGTTTTAATTTCCTAGAGGCGCTTATTAAAGCAAGCACTAATTTTTCTAAGTGTGGATTGTCACACCTCCTTTTTCCGCACCCGAGGGGGCAAGGGGAGTTTTTTCCAATTAAAGGACAATCGAAACGGGATTTGCTTATTTATTTCAGAGTCGCCACTTGGGAGATTTAGGGTGTCCCAAGTCACCAATTTTAATCCCGAATCGAGGAAATGAATGACTCTATATTACAGTCTGCGTACCAGAAATCTAGATAAGGAATTCTGTTAACCCGGGAGAAGGTGTTAGGCATTCCCGAGTTCCGTGGTTCTAGCACGGTCGCTCAACTGTTATATTCGGCTTATTTATCTGATTTTAAAATACAATTATGAACCAATGTGCCAATTTTAACTTTTTACCGCTTTATTATTATTGTTTTTACAAGAATGTGAACATCGCTTAAAACACGTCTTTGGACTGCGTCACATGAAATGCACCCACAATCCGGAACGCATTTTATTTGATGTTTTGAGATTTGGATTTGGGTCGCATGAAATGCACACCCGAGCTTAAGAAAGTAAATTATTAAACACGCGCCTAAAGAGACTATCGCGTTATTATTTTGCGGAGGCCGTGAAATTCGCTAAACGACCCTCCTGAATTCTAAGTAATTTTAAACAAGTATTTACTGAGGGCCCCGCAATTTGTATTTTTATTCGGCGAGGCTCATCTCATTCTTATTTTTTGAAGGAATTTGCAACGACGTGGAAATGCGTCTCGGGCCACGTCACAATCAATGTGCCCGTGACTAGAGACATATTTCGACTCCGTTGAGATTTGGATTTGGGTCACATAAATGTGCACCCGAGTTCAGGGAGATAACATTATTAAAGGCGCGCCTAAAGCAACTAGCGCATTATTATTTTGGGGAGGGCCGTGAAATTTGTTAAACGGCCCATCCCGGAATCTAAGTATTTAATATATACATTTAGAGGGCCCCGCGGCTTGTGCATTTTTTTTCCTTTTATTTTTTTTTATTTTGCGAGGCTCATCTCATTTTTACTATTTAAGGGCAAACTTAAAACAACTACGATTTCCTACTAGTGAAGCCATCCGAGATTAAACAACCAAAAAAACGATTCTAACAGGTAATAATATCCATGGCAAAAATGAAAAATAGAATAACCTCGTTCATATGCTCACATTTACTTTAAGCATGCAGTAACTAAACATAAAATACCATTTTTAACACAACAACAAAAATTGCATTGTTGACATTCATAAATATCGAATATTTTCATTTATTGCCTTGAACCATAATATGCAAAATGAATGAAATGAAACAAAGGATGAAGAACACCAACCTTCGAACCTCGACAATCCTAGAACGACAAACAGTGCTTCCTACGGAACTCGAAGCCGGAGCTCTCTGACCGAAGAACAACGACGGAACCTCGGACAACACCTCGACGTACCGGACCTCGACGAACCAAAGTCGACCTCTACGGAAAACAGAAAACTCGGCCAAGCAGGATCGAAGCAACCCACCGTTGCTCGGAAACGCAGCTACGACTGCTTGGAGGTTGACGACGTTGGACTGAAAATGGCGGACTGATTCTGGAGGTTGACGACGGGGGGAAACTGTTGGTCGTGGTGTTGGGTGGTGATGGGAGGCAGTGGTCGATGGTAGTACGGTGAATTCTCCTTTTCTTTCTTATTTATGAAGCTTTGAAAAAATTCTATAACCATGATATGCTATTGTTCTTAATGTTTAATTCATTCATTTTCCACAAGTATATCATCATTTCTTAAAAGTAATTAGTATAATTTTCTGGTGAATTTGAATATTATAAGGTTCATCAAGTTGATATAAAATGAAGGCATTCTACATTATCCATAATTGGATAATGTGTATGCGCTATATGTAATTACAGATAATTATTGTATTTAAATTTTCAGTCAAATATTTTATAATATCATCTATCATTTATTTTGACTATTTTGATTTCAGCAGACTTCCTGTTTGCTTAAAGAACATAGAAAATACTCTTTAGAATATCTACAAATAAATAGTAATAGCTACAACTGTTAAATTTTAGAGAACCCGTGATCTTTGTATGGTAATTATCTCAATTGATTGGATCCATTTGATGCATTGTTCTTTAAAATAGACCATCAAGGACCGAGACACCTTCTTTGTAATATAAGATGGTATCGATTATCTCTTGAGTTATTTTCTCATTAGTGTATGCATTGAAAAAACATGATTTGAAATAGTATATATGTCTAGAAATAATGCCGAATTGAATTGTACTTTGTCTTTATTATGACTTAATTCTCATTTGCTTATTTCAAACCTTTTTATGCACTTTTTTTTTGCTTTTGCAAATAATAGAAGATGTTATTTGTATGGTATGCCAGGAATACAATTATTCAGATTTTTAACTACTTTTCTTTATTTAAATAGTAGTAATTTAACAGTTACAAAATTATTGAACATTTAGAAAAATAAAGATCAAATTACTTTTAAACAAAAATATTTTGTGTTGTTCTGTCATAGCTAAACTTAATTTTATTCTTATTTTTACCATTTTTTTTGTCTTCTCAACCGATTGAATTTTACTGAATCAATGAATTCCTAGCTATAAAATAAGAGTGTGAAAACAAATTAAATTTAATAGTTATACTAAGTATTGCATAATGCAACAACGAACTAACATGGTTTAAAAGGTTGAAAGAATAATATTTATTTTAGTTTGAGATGAGGAATTATTTTTGATTTGTGAAGAGCAACGATATACAATAAATAATGTTACACATCTTGAATCTAATTAAGTAAAGTCAATAATAAAAATATGTAATAATAAAAGTCCTCTGAGCAACACAGTGAAATGCTAAAAATAGAAAGAAATTTCTCATGCAGAAAGTTTTTAATAATTAAAATAAAATAGAAAAAAATATCATTAATAGACATAATACAAAATAAAAAAAATATTAAAACATTAGATAAAAAAGTAAATGAGGAAAACTAATCAAAACATCATAGTATAAAAAATATACAAAATAGGTCACAAAAATTTTAAAAATAAAATAAAGTAGGAAATACAAAATTATTATTTATATATTAAATATTCGAAAAACTATTAACAATATAAGAAACAAAAAATTTAAAAAGTAGGAGAAATAAAAATGTATATCGATATATAAAATGGAGTAATGGACAAGGATACTAACCCATTAATAAAAGCTTTTATATCTATGTAATAATACGAAATAGACGATAATGTAATAAATTAAAATAATAAATAGAAAAGTTAATTAAAGCTATATAATTAGTTTCCTTTAATTTTATTATTTTATTTTTGGTTACACTGCATTAAAGATACAAAATAACAGTTGAAATTTTATTAAAATAATATGATTAATATTTTTTTAATGTTATTCGCGCATCGCGCGGGTTTTAATACTAGTATTATATTAAAAGGAGGGTAGGGAAGCATGAGGTTAAGCCAAGTGGAAAGTTAAAAAGAAGCCACTTGACAATTTTAAGACAACATTAAAAATTTGAATTATAAAAGGAAACATAATTAATGGAAATAGTAGTTTAATAAGAATTATTTTTTACTTATGATACAAATCTCTATTTCATTTTTAAATAAAGATTTTAATCTGGAAAATAAATAACATATAGTAGTATAATTTAGTTAACTTTTTTTTGTATAATTATGGTAGGGACAAATTAAATTATGGTAGGGACAGATTAATTGATTAATTGATCAAGCTTTGTAACTGACTTTATTTTGGTACAATATACATTATTATAAGTATTTTTAATTAAAATTTTGTGTATCATTCAATTATGGTAGATATCATTTTTTGAAAAATAATCAATTAAATTTTCATTTTGTATCTTACACATTAATTTTAAGTTGAAATAATAATTCTTTATTTAGTACAAACTTTCTATTTGACCTTATTTGGGTAAAATATACATTACTGCAGGTATCTTTAATTAAATTTTGTGTATAATTAAGTTATGGTAAGTATCCTTTTTTGAGAAAGAATTAATTAAAATTTTATGTTGTATCTTACACATTAATTTTAAGTTGAAATAATAATTCTTATTTAGTATAAACTTTGTATCTGACCTTATTTGTAAACAATATACATTACTACAGGTATCTTTAATTAGATTTTGTGAATAATTCAGTTATGATATGTATTCTTTTTTTAGAAAGAATTAATTAAATTTTCGTTTGTATTTTATATCTATATTATATTAAAGGAAATAGTATTAAAAATGAACAAGAAGACATTTCTTGATCGCACTCGCTCTTACACATTAATTTACACATACTTTTTTTAAAATTCAGATGCCTACGATGGTCTTTCCTTAAAAATCTTTATTTAAGCAACTTTTGCTTAGGTTTGGGTTCTCTACATTACTTAGGATTTAGCTCCCACACAAACTACTGCAAAATATGACTCCAAACTATAACTATATATCATCGTCCAAAATGAGTTGGAATTTGAAGGTTCATGTTCTTAAATTATGGCACGTTCTAGAGCGTGAGAAACCAGAAAATCCTAACTTAATTGAATAAATTATTCAAGATGAAAAGGTGCATACTCTTTTACTAGCTATTATTTGTTCATGCCTTTCAAGTTGTGATGTATTTTCTTCAAATTATGCACCTTACTAACTTAAATTTCTTTTCGAATTTTTTGTTTTAGGGAGATCGATTTTAAGCAACTATTGGAAGAGGTGTTATGCATATTTTCAAAACAAAAATATATGAAATGAGATTGTATGTTATGAAGAACTTTGTGGTTGGACCAAACAATCTGAAAATTAAGACCAACAAGCATAAATTGAAATTGACGTTTTCACATAGGATGAGTGTGATGAAATTAATGATCCACAATTTAGTTTGAATATCTTCAACTTTAGAACTACGCGTATTTCTGGAAAATGCACTGCAATATGTCCTTGAGCATTTGCTACAATAATGTTCCCTTAAGCACATGCTTCATATCAAGTATATTGTATAGCATCATTATTTTTCGTGGAACATTCATATCAAGCAAATTGTATAGTATCATTATTTTTTATGGAACATTCATTAGGAGATGAAATGAAAGTTTTACTGGAGTCTCAAAGTGTTTTTAATGTTTGATTGTAAAGATGGTATTAATACTAACATATTAAACTTACTGTGTCGATCGTTCTTTTCAATTATTCGCGCATCGCGCAGGTTCTAATACTAGTTCATTTAAAAAGAACAATATCTTTCCATATTTAGAAATTTCTAAAGTCCAAACTTATTATTTTAAGCTTAATGACATGCTTTTATAACCGTAAAAATATCATAACATATTTAAAACTATAAGCTTTATGTACTTTTGGCATATGTCTAAAGTCCTTCGTCGTAATACAAAATAAAAGAGATGAAGTAAGAAAATTCATAAAAGTCATATAATCAACTTTAACTAATTTAGAATTGAGATGTAATTGGTTGATTGAAGTTGATTTTACTATGTCAGAAAAATTAGAGATTTTTTCAGTATCTATAGAGGAATAATGTAAACTGCAAATTATGGTAGAACCAATGGATAAAAGACAGAAACTGCATCTCAAATTTAAAAATATCAGGACCATATTTGCTAAGAAGCATTTTGGACTATTTATTAGCTAAAGTATTAGATATTGAAAAGGAAAAAAAATTTCATGTAGGATAAATAGTTTTTCGTACTCCGTCTTTACATCAAATTAAGTTCTGGTAGCTACTAGCTACCCAAAATTGTTTCTATTTTCTCACTTTTTCTAAAAATAGATTCTACATTTTCACAACAATATTCATGAACGCGTTTAAGCACAGCTCTAACAGCAGCACCACGTGTCATCTTCCGAGTAAGATTGTAATTCACAATTCCCCGGCACGAAATTAAAGAAATGTCAGTGACCCCTGCACTTCCATTTCCAGCCGTTTCAGTCCCCAGAAACATAAAATTCCGTCACCTAAAACCCCAAAAACTCTTCGTAATACGATCGTCATCGTCACAATCGCCGTCGATGGACACTCCACAACCGAAAAAGGTGGCGGTCTGCGGCGGTGGAGTCATCGGAGTCTGCACCGCCTACTTCCTATCAAAAAAAGGCGCCGCAGTAACCCTAATCGAGCAATCCTCCGTCGCCTGCGCCGCCTCCGGCAAGGCCGGAGGTTTCCTAGCCCTAGATTGGTGCGACGGCGGTCCCCTCGCCTCACTTGCACGCGCCAGCTTCAATCTTCATCGGTCACTCGCTGAAGAACTTGATGGGCCCCACTCTTACGGCTATCGTCCACTCACTACCCTTAGCGTCTCCGTCACCGAATCATCATCAGCTTCTTCCTCTTCTTCGTCGAACCAAACTGGGGCGGTTCCGTCTTGGGTTAACGGCCCAGCTAAAAGCCCAAGAACTATTGGATCAACTAATAGCACGGCCCAAGTCCATCCACAGCTCTTTACTAAAAGACTATTAACCAAAGCAATGGAGGAATATGGAGTTGAGCTGGTAATTGGTAAAGCAGAGAGAGTTGAAATGGTGGAGGGGAAAACGAAGGTAATTGTATTGGAAGATGGGAGAGAGATTGTGGCAGATGCAGTTGTGTTGGCACTTGGGCCTTGGACTAAGAGATTCTCTCTTTTGGGCTCGCTTTTCGGGGTTTATGGAATTAAAGCCCATAGCATTGTGCTGGAACCTAAAGAGCCGAATAGGATCACGCCACATGCGTTGTTTCTTACTTATTATCCGGCCCATGGTGGGAAGCCCATGGACCCGGAAGTTTATCCTCGTCCGACAGGTATTTCAGTTTTTACAGTTGGAACAATTATCAAGTACTAGATATATATAACATGAGCCTGATGTGTGTTATAAATTATTTGTAAGAGACTACATAAGAAAAGCAGTATTATTTACTGTAACAACAAAGCAGTATATTAGCTAAAACACCACTGAAATTTGGCAATTGTTATTAGAAAGCCCGGTGCACTAAGCTCCCACGACTCACGGGGTCATGAAAGTTGTTGAAATGTGGAATAACATAGATTTGCCATTCATCATAGGGGCCATTTGCATGAATAATTGAACTGAATAAGCTTTCACGTGTTGTAATATGGTGGCTTGCTAAGTATATTTAAGGGGTTCAATTGTATTTTTTTAGCTGGAAGTAATGATGTACGGTAAAAAGTAATTTTTTGTTTTAAAATGTTTAAAAATTGTTGAATCCCCTTGATAGTTAAGTGTCTGTGCTCTCTGTGCAAATTTGCATTTTCTCAAACCATTATGCTAGAAATCCAGGCTCCCTGTCTCCGATGTCACATTGTTATGTAAAGAAGTGTAGTATAAGCTTCCGTCTGTATGCTCATGTAATAGATAAGGTTAGAGTACCAAAAAGTGAGGTAAATTAACTTTTCTGGTGATTAGAGATAACGATGAGCTAATTCCTTGGTTTGTGTATAACTGGCTCTAGATAGTCGCATGCTATATATTACCTATGTACTCCCTGTCGAATAAAGGAAGATTTTATTGGTCCAATGTTGATCCCTTTTCTTGGCCGGATCATTTTTGTCCAGAAATGTACCTAATATTACCTTTGAAACTATTCCATAGTTCTGGTTTCAGTGAACTACCTGTTGTTAAAATCAAAATAAAATGACATAGCTGAGAAGCATGAAACAGATCTCCCCTTTAACTTTATTCCTTTCTGTATTATACACTAAAATGAGGATTTTATAGAATTGCTTGTTGAAAACTTTAGCGTTATACTTTTATGTCTTTCAGGGGAAGTTTATATATGTGGAATGTCAGCTCGAGAAGAGGTTCCAGATGATCCAGAGCAGGTAACTCCAGTTCCAGAATCAATAAACGTGCTTAAGAGAGTGGCTGCTAGTGTATCAAGCCATTTGGTGGAGGGGGAAGCAGCTGTGACGGCTGAACAGGCGTGTATCCTACCTTGCTCTGAAGATGATGTGCCAATTATTGGGGAAGTTCCTGGTATAAAGGGCTGTTATGTGGCAACCGGACATAGCTGTTGGGGAATTCTTAATGGTCCAGCCACAGGTGCTGCTATGGCCGAACTCGTTCTGGATGGACAAGCTAACATAGTTGATCTTAGCCAATTTACCCCCGCAAGGTTTGCTAGTGTTCTGAAGAAGTAAGATTGTTTTATACGAATCATCTAAGGCAAGACCGCTTCATATACTCAACACCAGAAAAGGCAAAAGAGCCACTGTCGAATGAAGAACTTATAGGATTGTTGTTCTGAGTTCTGAATTATTGCACAAATGTGTAGAGTAGAAACTGGCCACAGTTACATTTTCATTATCAGCACACAAAATGTGGATTCTGTCCAAGAAATAAGGTGTCTAGACACAAAATCAATATGTAGTGTCGTTGTCACGACCCCAGTTCGCCCTCTGTGAACTGTCGTGACAGCACCTAGTCTCTACGACTAGGTAAGCCTAACAAATGCGAAAAATAAACGAAACTTGCGGAAGAAATAATTAAAAGCCAAAATAACCCAATGAAACAGTATTTAAAATGCCGCTCTACATATACAATACAACTTCTCAAAAATAAATACACTTTCCCAAAACCCGGAATTTCATGAACCACAAGCCTTTGAATATCTAACAATGTCTAACTCCAGAATGTCTAACAAGAACAGAAATACAGAAGGGCTAATACTTAAAAGCGAGAATAGAAAAGGACTCCTCGTCTGCGGACGCGGCAGATATACCGTGAAGTCGCTGGAGCAGTTGCCTCGCCTCAAAGGTGATAGGACTGAGTCGCAGTACCTGGATCTGCACATGAAAAACATGCGCAGAAAGGGCATGAGTACACCACAGCGGTACTCAGTAATTGCCAAGCCTAACCTCGCTCGGGTAGTGACGAGGAAGGTTAGGGTCCTACTGAGGTTAAATAAAATATAAAGTTCAACAGTGTAGAACGGAACAATATAAATAAGTATAGCATTAAAAGTAACACAAGATATAAATGGGCAACAACAACTATTACAGAGACAAGGTAAACACAGAAAGAAATACGGCTCAACACCAAAATAACAATCGGGGATCTCCCAGGATACCGTCCTGTAGTCCCAAATATACATATCCAATGGATCTCCCGGGATCCCGTCCCGTAGTCCAACTCATAGTGCGCGGGGATCTATAGAAATTTCGTTCCGTATTCCCAAATGTAAATACCCAATACTAGGAGAATATACCGGGTGCATTCCCGTAGTTCCATATAACTGTGCATGGGGATCTACCGGAATCCCACATCCGTAGTCCCAAAATAAACAGACAAGGGGGGAGTTACCAGAATCTCACATCCGTAGTACCAATGTAAATACACAACAGCAACAAGAAACTATTCAGAAACGACAAATTTCATATTAAGGCAAACAAGTAATTCTAGCCTAGCATGTTGCACAGAGTTCAGGTAAGGCAGTTGGAACAATAAAGCAATTAAGTCACTTAGACATGCTTTCCTAAGCTAACAACATGCTTAATAATGCAAGTAATAAAATAGGAAAGGAAACATACTAGTAATTACTTGAATGAAAACCAGATTTCCAACAATTAGCACAAGTACGCACTCGTCACCTCACGTACAAGACATTTCAATTACCAAATATACCAAATCCTAAGAGGAAGGTCCCCCACACAAGGTTAGGCAAGCCACTAACTCGAACCAGCTTAAACTCAACTTGAAATCTTGTTCTTGCCACGAGTATTCGACTCCAAATGTCCTAAATCTATTCAATTCAATTGCATAATGTAAATAACACTTCAAATAACTGATTCTACAATTAAATTCTAATCTAATATGCGAAATTAGGTAAAATGACCAAAACGCCCCTCGGGCCCACATCTCGGAATCGGGTAAAATCTATATTTTCAGAATCCTCATACTCTCACGAGTTCATGCATACCAAAATTATCCAAATCTAAGGTCAAATTCCCAATCAAAAGTCGAATTTTAGGTCTAAGAACTTTCTTCCAACTTTTCCCCAATTTTCATCTCCAATCCGAAATTAAATGATAAAACTAGCTATAGAATGATGGAATATAACTAGAAAGGGTTAAAGAATTGTTACCCACCGATCTCCTCTTCAATTTCCTCTCAAAATCGCCCTCTCCCGAGCTCCAAATTGAATTTCCAACTTTTGAAACTAAACCCTCGAAACTTCCTATTTCTGCCCAGAAATCCCGCATCTGCGGTCCAACAATCGCATCTGCGATACCGCTTCTGCGGTTGGGGAACCACTTCTGCGGTTCTCACTTAAAAATTCCATCTCTCACCTGCGACCCAAAATCTGCATCTGTGGTCACGCAGGTGCGGTTCCTTATGCCGTTTCTGCGGTTCCTGGCCCCCTTCATCATTTCCACTTCTACGACCCATGAGCCGCTTCTGCGGCGCTGCACCTGCGGTCCCACACTCGCAGGTGCGTTTATGACAGAAAATCAGCAGTTGAAGCTGCAACTCCAAACTCCAAAAATCCTTCTGTCAACCATCCAAAATCATCCCGAGGCCCCCGGAACCTCAACCAAAAGCACCAACAAGTCTAATACCACTGTCCAAACTTGTACTAATCCTTAAAACACCTAAAACAACATCGAAACGACGAATCAACCACGAATTCAAGCCTAAGAACTCCAAAACTCTAAAAATACGCTTTCGATCAAAAAGTCTATCAAACCTCGTCCGAATGACCTGAAATTTTGCACACACGTCACATTCAACACTACGGAGCTACTCCAACTTCCGGAATTTAATTCCGACCCTCGGATCAAAATCTCACTATCAAACCGAAAACTTCAAAATTCGACCTTTCGGCATTTCAAGCCTAAATTAGCTACGGACCTCCAAAACACAATCCGAACACGCCCCTAAACCCGAAATTACCCAACGGAGTTAACGAGATCATCAGATTTTTATTCTGAGGCCGTCTTCACACTGTTCTGATTACGGTCAACTTTCCAACACTTAAGCTCTCATTTAGGGATTAAATATCCCAAAACTCTCCGAAACTCAAAACCGAACATCCTGGCAATTCAAAATAGCAGAAATAAACACGGGGAAAGTAGATAATAGAAATAAACATTCGTTCGTCCTCGAACGAGCATAGAGACATACCTGAAGTAGTGAAAAGATGAGGGTAACGACTGCACATATCCTGCTCGGTCTCCCCGGTCTCCCCGGTGGCCTCGACTGGCTGACCCCACCACTGAATCTTTACTGATGCAATGTTCTTTGACCTCAACTTTCTAACCTGCATGTCCAATATTTCTACTGGCTCCTCAACATAGGATAGATCCTTGTCCAACTGGACTGAACCAAAATCCAACACGTGCGACGGATCACCGTGATACCTCCAGAGCATCGAAACATGAAATACCGGATGAACTCCTGCCAAGCTGGGAGGTAATGCAAGCTCATAAGCGACATCCCCAACACGCCTCAATATCTCAAAAGGGCCAATAAACCTCGGACTCAAATTCCCTTTCTTCCTAAATCTCATAACGCCCTTCATAGGCGAAACCCGAAGCATAACCCGCTCTCCAACCATATAGGAAACATCACGAACCTTCCAATCCGCGTAACTCTTCTGTCTAGATTGGGCTGTACAGAGTCTATCCTGAATCACCTTAACCTTCTCTAAAGCATCCTGAACCAAGTCTATGCCCAACAATCTAGCCTCACCCAGCTCAAACCAACCCACCGAGGATCTACACCGCCTCCCATATAAAGCCTCATACGGTGCCATCTAGATGCTGGACTGATAGCTATTGTTGTAAGCAAACTCCGCCAATGGCAAGAACTGATCCCAAGACCCTCCAAACTCAATCACACACGCACGGAGCATATCCCCAAGAATCTGAATAGTGCGCTCGGACTGTCCGTCCGTTAGAGGGTGAGATGCTGTACTCAACTCCACCCGAGTACCCAACTCATGATGAACGGCTCTCCAGAATCGTGATGTGAACTGAGTACCTCTATCTGAAATGATGGAAACTAGAATACCATGCAAACGAACAATCTCCCAGATATAGATCTCCACCAACCTCTCCGAAGAATAAGTAGACACACAGGGATGAAGTGAGCGGACTTGGTCAACCGATCCACAATCACCCAAATAGCATCGAACTTTCTCAAAGTCCATGGGAGCCCAACTACAAAGTCCATGGTGATCCGCTCCCACTTCCACTCCAGAATCTCTATCTGCTGAAGCAACCCACCCGGTCTCTAGTGCTCATACTTAGGAGTGGAAAACGGGCGGGCCGGGTCGGATATGGTTCGGGTCGAAAATGGGTAATTAAAAAATGGATCAATTATCCTACCCGACCCATATTTAATACGGATAAAAAATGGATTTAGCCGGCGGATAATATAGGTTACCCATATTATCCATGACTTCTTGTATATGATCACTTTTGGGAGAATTCTTAGTCTCCCTAACTTGAGGAACCCCCAATTTGAGGCTTTACAAATGTAAACGTTAGACCCATTGGTTATCCATTTTCTAAATGGATAATATGGTTCTTATCCATATTTGACCCGTTTTTAAAAAGTTCATTATCCAACCCATTTTTTAGTGGATAATATGGGTGGTTAACTGTTTTCTTTTAACCATTTTACCACCCCTACTTATAAATAACGATTACAGTTAAGGCACCGAGCTACAAATCCAACTATATCTTTATTCATCCTCCTCCACCAATAGTGCTGCCTCAAATCCTGATACATCTTCGCGGCACCCGGATGAATGGAATACCGCGAGCTATGGGCCTCCTCCGGAATCAACTCCCGAAGACCATCAACATTGGGTACACAAATCCGACCCTACATCCTCAATACCCTATCATCACCAATAGTCACATCTTTGGCATCACCGTGCTGAACCTTGTCCTTGAGGACAAGCAAATGAGGGTCATCATATTGCCGCTCCCTGATACGATTAAATAAGGAAGACCGAGAAACCAAGCAAGCTAGAACCCGTCTGGACTCCGAAAGATCCAATCTTACAAACTGGCTGGCTAAGGCCTGAACATCCATCGCCATAGGCCTCTCTAATGCTGGAAAATAAGCTAAACTCCCCAAACTCTCCGCCCGGTGACTCAAAGCATTGGCCACCACATTGGACTTGCCCGGGTGATACAAAATAGTGATATCATAGTCCTTCAGCAACTCTAACCACCTCCCCTGGCGCAAATTTAGATCCTTTTGCTTGAACAGGTGCTGCAAGCTCCGATGATCAGTATAAATCTCACAAGGCACACCGTATAAATAATGGCGCCAGATCTTCAGGGCGTGAAATATGGCGGCTAACTCAAGGTCATGGACCGGATAATTCTTATCATGTACCTTCAGCTGTCTGGATGCGTAGGCAATCACCCTACCGTCCTGCATCAACACCGCTCCGAGGCTAATCCTCGAGGCACACAATAGACCATATAAGACCCCGAACCTGTAGGCAGTATCAAAATTGGGGCTGTAGTCAAAGCTGTCTTGAGCTTCTGAAAGCTCACCTCACACTCTTCCGTCCACTGGAACGGAGCACCCTTCTGGGTCAGTCTAGTCATAGGGGCTGCAATCGATGAAAACTCCTCAACAAAACGGCAGTAGTAACCCGTCAATCCAAGGAAACTGCGGATCTTTGTAGCTGAGGATGGTCTGGGTCAACTCTGCACGACCTCTGTTTTCTTCGGATCTACCTGAATACCCTCACTCGATACCACGTGGCTTAAGAATGCCACTGAATCCAACCAAAACTCATATTTCGAGAACTTAGCATATAACTTCTTTTCCCTCATAGTTTGAAGCACAATCCTTAGGTGCTGATCATGATCTTCCCGACTTCGGGAATACACCAGAATATCATCAATAATGACAATGACGAATGAGTCAAGATGCGGCCGGAATACACTGTGCATCAAATGCATAAGGCTCTTGGGGCATTGGTCAGCCCAAATGACATAACAAGGAACTCATAATGACCGTACCAAGTCCTGAAAGCAGTTTTCGGGATATCTGGCTCCCGAATCTTCGACTGATGGTAACCTAAAGTAAATCTTAGAAAACACCCGTGCACCCTGAAGCTAGTCAAACAGATCATCAATACGAGGCAAAGGATAACGGTTCTTCAATGTAACCTTGTTCAACTGGCGATAATCAATACACATACGCATGAACCATTCTTTTTCTTCACAAACAAAATAGGAGCACCCAAGGTGAAACACTAGGCCGAATAAAACCCTTATCAAGCAATTCCTGTAACTGATCCTTCAACTCCTTAAACTCAGGAGGAGCCATACAATACGAAGGAATGGAAATGGGCTGAGTGCCCGGCAATAGATCAATGCCAAAATCAATATCTCTATCAGGCGGCATGCCTGGAAGGTCAGCTGGAAACACATTGGGAAAATACCGTACTACTGGAACTGAATCAACTAAATGAGTATCAATACTGAAATCTCTCACATAGGCTAAATACGCGTCACAATCTTTCTCAACCATACGCTGAGCATTAGTAAAAGAAATAACTCTACTGGGAGTGTGATCTAAAGTATCCCTCCACTCAACACGTAGTACACCTGGCATAGCCAGCGTTACGGTTTTGGCATGACAATCAAGGATAGCATAATGGGGAGACAACCAGTCCATGCCTAAGATAATGTCAAAATCTACCATGCTGAGAAACAATAAATCAGCTCTGGTCTCAAAACCACTAAGAGCAACCAAACACAACCGACTAATGCAGTCCACAACAAGAGAATCTCCCACATGAGTAGAAACATAAATAGGGGAACTCAAAGAATCCCGAGATACACCTAAATGCAGAGCAAAAAAAGAAGGCACATAAGAATAAATGGAGCCTGGATCGAATAGAACCGATGCATCTCTGTGACAAACTAGTATAATACCTGTGATGACAGAATCAGAGGCAACAACCTCGGTACAGGCAGGAAAGTCATAATATTTGGCCTGGCCTCCCCCTCTAGGGCAACCTCTACCTTCCCGACCTCCATCTCTAGCTAGCTGAGCAGGTAGGGTTGCAACTGGAGCTGTAACCATGGCCTGAGAACACTACGGGGCACGCTGTGGCTAAGAAGTCTGTAGAGGTGCACCCCTCCCAAGTCTAGGACAATCCCTCACCATATGGTATATGTCACCACACTCAAAACAAGCTCTGGGAGGATGTGGTAGCTGTGATTGCTCGGGCCAGGTCTGCTGGACTGACCTCTGAAAGCACCCCGCACAGGAGGTGCGCTAGATACCGGAGGTGAATAACAAGGCTCCTGAGGTCTAGGAGGAGCTGGAATACCACTGGCTGCTAGAAGAGCTGAATGAACAAAGCGACTCATATAACCCCTACCATGACGACCTGCTGCTGGGGCACGGGCACCAGAGAAATGGCCCGACTCTCGAGACCTCTTGGCCTCCCTCTCCTCTCTCTCCCTAGCATGCATACCCTCAATCCTCCTAGCAATGATCACCACATGCTGATAAGAAATGTCCATATCCAACTCAGCAATGCTAGACCTGATGCTGGGAATAAGCCCCACAATAAACTGGCAAACCCTCTCGCGAACAGTAGAAACCAAGGCTGGGGCATGTCTAGCCAAACTAGTGTAACAGACTGGCATACTCTGAGATAGTCATAGAACCCTGGCGCAAGTGCTCAAACTCTGCTCGCCATGCATCCCTGAGGCTCTGAGGAACATACTCTCTCAGGAACAGATCTGAAAACTGAGCCCAAGTCAGTAAAGCAGCCTCATCCAGACTGTCTAACTCATAGGTGCGCCACCACTCATAGGTGGCTCCTCGAAGCTAGAAGGTAGTGAAGGAAACCCCGCTCCATCCTGATATACCCATGGTACTGAGAATGCGGTAACACACATCTAGAAATCCCAGAGCATCATCCGATGCTAGACCACTGAATACAAGAGGCTTGTACTTCTTGAACTTCTCAAGCCTCAACTTCTCATCCTTGGAAGCCGCTGCCCTATCCTCGGGCTGATCTCGGACTACAGGCTATACAAGAATAATATTAGGGACTTGCTCGACATGCACTCGTTGCTCAGGAGTGCGGGCGGTGGGAGTCTGTGCTCCTCCCTCGGCCTGAGACGTAGCTGCGGCAAGGGGAAGAAACCATGCCTGAGCCAAAGTGGTGTACATGCTCATGAACTGCGCCAGAGTCTCCTGAAGTGCTGGAGTAGTAGTAGTAGTGGCTAGACTCCAACTGGAACTGCTTGTAGTACCTCGGCGGCAGCTCGCGCAGGTGCTCTGGTTGTACCACGTGCACGTCCTCAGCCTCTACCCCGACCCCGTCCTCTGACTGGTGCAGTAGGGGCGCGGGTGCCTGGTCATCTCGGGTAGTGCATTTCGTCACCATCTATGAGAGAATAAAAGACAGAAGTTTAGAATTGTGATATCAAAATATCGCACGACAAGGAAATCAAATGAAGTAGAATTTTCCTAACAGTTACATAGCCTCTCGTAGATAAGTACAGACGTCTCTATACCGATAACGAGACTCTAATAAACCAGCTTGTGATTCATGACTCCTATGAACCTAGAGCTCTGATACCAACTTGTCACCACCCCAGTTCACCCTCCGTGAACTGTCATGACAACACCTAGTCTCTACGACTAGGTAAGCCTAACAAATGCAAAAAATAAACGAAACTTGCGGAAGAAATAATTAAAATCCAAAATAACCCAATGAAACAGTATTTAAAATGGCGCTCGGCATATACAATACAACTTCTCAAAAACTAATACACTTTCCCAAAACCCGGAATCTCATGAAACCACAAGCCTTTGAATATCTAACAGTGTCTAACTCCAGAATGTCTAACAAGAACAGAAATACAGAAGGGCTAGTACTTAAAAGCGAGAATAGAAAGAGGCTCCTCGGTCTGCGGACATGGCAGATATACCTTGAAGTCGCTGGAGCAGTCGCCTCGCCTCAAGGGTGATAGGATTGAGTCACAGTACCTGGATCTGCACATGAAAAACATGCACAGAAAGGGCATGAGTGCACCACAGCGGTACTCAGTAAGTGCCAAGCCTAACCTCGATCGGGTAGTGACGATAAAGGTCAGGGCCCTACATTCAACAGTGTAGAACGGAACAGTATAAATAAGTACAACAATAAAAGTAACACAAGATATAAATGGGCAACAACAACTATTACAGAGAAAAGGTAAACACAAAAAGAAATATGGTATAACACCAAAATAACAATTGGGGATCTCCCAGGATACCGTCTTGTAGTCCCAAATATACATATCCAATGGATCTCCTGGGATCCCGTCCCGTAGTCCAACTCATAGTGCGCGAGGATCTACCGGAATCCCATTCCATAGTCCCAAATGTAAACACCCAGTATTGGGGGGAATCTACCGGGTGCATTCCCGTAGTTCCATATAACTGTGCAGGGGGATCTACCGAAATCCCACATCCGTAGTCCCAAAATAAACTGACAAGGGGGGAGCTACCGGAATCTCACATCCGTAGTCCCAATGTAAATACACAGCAACAACAGGAAAATATTCAGAAACGACAAATTTCATATTAAGGCAAACAAGTAATTCTAGCCTAGCATGCTGCACAGAGTTCAGGTAAGGCAGTTTGAACAAGTAAAGCAATTAAGTCACTTAGACATGCTTTCCTAAGTTAACAACATGCTTAATAGTGCAAGTAATAAAACAGGAAAGGAAACATACTAGTAATTACTTGAATGAAAATCGGATTTCCAACAATTAGCACAAGTACACACTCGTCACCTTACGTACAAGGAATTTCAATTACCAAACAAAATCCTAAGGGAAGGTCCCCCACATAAGGTTAGGCAAGCCACTTACCTCGAACCAACTTAAAATCAACTCGAAATCGCGTTCTTGCCACGAGTATTCGACTCCAAATGGCCCAAATTTATTCAATTCAATTGCATAATGTAAATAACACTTCAAGTAACTAATTCTACAATTAAATTCTAAGCTAATACGTGAAATTAGGTAAATTGACCAAAATGCCCCTCGAGCCCACATCTCGGAATCGGGTAAAATCTATATTTTCAGAATTCTCATACTCTCACGAGTTCATACATACCAAAATTATCAAAATCTAAGGTCAAATTCCCAATCAAAAGTCGAATTTTAGGTCTAAGAACTTCTTCCAACTTTTCCCCAATTTTCATCTCCAATCCGAAATTAAATGATGAAGCTAACTATAGCTTGATGGAATATAACTAGAAAGGGTTAAAGAATTGCTACCCACTGATCTCCTCTTCAGTTTCCTCTCAAAATCGCCCTCTCCCGAGCTCCAAATCAAATTTCCAACTTTTGAAACTAAACCCTCGAAACTTCCTATTTTCTGCCCAGAAATCCCGCATCTGCGGTCCAACAATCGCATCTGCGATACCGCTTCTACGGTCGGGGAACTGCTTCTGCGGTTCTCACTTAAAAACTCCGTCTCGCACCTACGACCCAAAATCCGCATCTGCGGTCACGCAGGTGCGGTTCCTTATGCCGCTTCTGCGGTTCCTGGCCCCCTTCCTCATTTCCGCTTCTACGACCACTGAGCCGCTTCTGCAGTGCCGCACCTACAGTCCCATACTTCCAGGTGCGGTTATGACAGAAAATTAGCAGCTGAAGTTGCAACTCCAAACTCCAAAAATCCTTTCGTCAACCATCCGAAATCATCCCGAGGCCCCCGGGACCTCAACCAAAAGCACCAACAAGTCTAATGCCACTGTCCAAACTTGTACCAATTCTTAAAACACCTAAAACAATATCGAAACGACGAATCAATCACGGATTCAAGCCTAAGAATTCCAAAACTCTAGAAATACGCTTTTGATAAAAAAGTCTATCAAACCTCGTCCGAATGATCTAAAATTTTGCACACACATCACATTCAACACTACGGAGCTACTCCAACTTTCGGAATTTCATTCTGACCCTCGGATAAAAATCTCACTATCGAACCGGAAACTTCAAAATTCGACCTTTTGGCATTTCAAGCCTAAATTAGCTACGGACCTCCAAAACACAATCCGAACACACCCCTAAGCTTGAAATCACCCAATGGAGTTAACGGAACAATCAGATTTTCATTCCGAGGCCGTCTTCACACTGTTCTGACTACGGTCAACTTTCCAACACTTAAGCTCTCATTTAGGGACTAAGTGTCCCAAAACTCTCCGAAACTCAAACCCGAACATCCCGGCAATTCAAAATAGCAGAAATAAACACGGGGAAAGCAGATAACAGGGGATCGGGGCGTAAATTCTTAAGACGACCGGCCGGATCGTCACAGTCGTCGAGTAGAGTACTCAATTAGGCGGATGTATTTAGTAAGCGGAATATTATCTTGTAAGGTGGTTTCTATACAGGCTTGTGGAAGTGTTTCACAAGCAGAATGCAAGAGTACTTCGGATTAGGACCTGCATGCTAAAGCTATTCTTTTAGCTGCTTTTTTGCTACACTAGAAGTCTATCTTTACTCTATTAGGGAATGCTGTCGCCTTCTTTGCCTCGCAACTGAGTCTGCCAAGAAGGTTATTTGAAGGTAATAGCCTCAGAATGTCTGAACAGTGGTACTTTTGTTATCCAAGTTCTTATCATGTGTTGGGAAATCTGGAGTACCTCTTCTGCTAGTATTCGGCTGGGCTTTTGTGTCTTTTGCTGGTAAATATTTTTCTGAATCTGATATGTTCATTACTGTTTGGTTAGTCTTTACACCTTTTTCCTGACGATTAAGTTGAATTAGTTGAGAGAACAGAAGAATATACTCGTATTGTTTCTTTAGTTTGATCGAGTTTGGATGTTATGAACAATAGTTTCTGATGTTACACTAGTAATGTAGTGCAAATTGAACGTAAGTGTGGTCTAGTAATTTATGAAAACTATGAGAAATTAGGATTTGTTTTAGTAGAGATAAAGATGATTGACATTTTCGCTTATTGCATTCATCAAGGCTGTCCTGTTTTAAGATCAACAACTTATGTTACGCGCTAATCAAATAAGAGTTTAATCTATATACTGATGGCATAAAAGATATTTACACAATTAAGTCACTTAAAAACGTATATATGTATCTCTATGATAAGCATGAGTTAATAACTTTATAAAAGGTTACCAACTTGCCATCACAAATTAAATTGCATTGATGCGGAAGAATCTTTACACTGTATGTACATGTAGGTTACGTTCTTAAGAAAAATGGTTGTCAAGATTCAGATACTACTTCCTTCTGTCAGTTTTATTTGTTGCTTTAGCCAAACAAATTTGATCTAAAATAATTGTCGATTTAGGAAACCCAGAAGGAGCTTCTTGCTCCAACAAACGGTCTATAAGTTTATTTATAAAAGTCTTACCAATTCAACAAAAAAAAAGGTCTGAGGAGAGATAAAAGGTGATTTAGTAAAATAACCCTTGCAATCAATAATATGAAATAATTTTTATTAATGAATATGTCAAAATCATAACTATAAATAAAAAGGACAGAGGAGTATATACTTCAAGAGATTAAAACTTCAAGGTGAAAAAGTACAGGTCTTTCTGACATTAAGAACACCCAAAAGCTGATTATTGTATTTCATTGCATTCCGAGGCTTAATCTCATTGATGACAAAAAGGATTGTTGCGGTAGCAATAAGAGATGGAGGATAATGCACAAGCCTAGAATCTGCATTCAGTATTTATGGAGATATTACTAATTATCAAGTGGTAATCAAAGTTTAGAACAATATTCACATCCTATATGTCCAAAGAAACATGATCAGGTAGGAGCTATGATGCTTTGATTCTCCAAAATTGTCATCGGCTGTGTGACGCATCTTCCACCGGCACCGCGACGGCGGAGGATTCGTGTCATGACTCAACTCCCATCGAGGCCGCGATGGCGCCTAACACTAATATCCAGGCAAGCCAACAATCACATATTAACTTAAATTTTGAATAAACATGGTTTAATAAACTCAACAACGGAAATAACATAAATATCTAAAACAAATAACTGAAACACCGCTACAACCACCCCAAAATTTGGTGTCAATGAGTGCATGAGCACTACTGAGTATCAAAACATAAGCAAATACTTAGTACAACTATATGAGTAATACAACAATACTGGAAAAAAATAAAGGAAAAGAGATTCAAGGTCTGCGGATGTCATAGCAGCTACATTGAAATTTCCAAGCACTGGTACTAGCACGGATCTAGCAATCACCATGCCCGGATATACCTGGATCCGCACACGAAGTGCAGAGTGCAGTATGAGTATAACTGACCCTATGTATTCAATAAGTAACAGAACTAACCTTGGTGACGAGCTCAGATGAATACAGTCAGAACCAATACAATGACAACATAGATATAATGATGACAATAACAATAAATAACCCAAAGGAATTATCATAATCGGCTCGTTCATGCTACAGAAATTTAGACATGCTTTCAAGTTCAACAATTAAAGCTCAACACTGATAGGAACATGTCAATTATAGCTAGCATGACGAATGTTATATCTCTATGCCTACATGTTAAGTATGCATGTCAAGTGAATGATTTCACGGTGATATTCCAAAGTACTATCACTCTCAGTATACTTAAACTGTCTGTATCTAGTGCCCACTTATCACATACCCATACAATCATTCAGCATTGTACGGGTGTCTGGAATCAATACCCCTCACCAAAGTACATGTATATATATCACTGTGCCTGCGCTCACTGCTGGTATGTCAGATTCAGAGGGGCGGATCCTACCCAAGCGCTAATAAAAAAGGCCAATAAGACCTGTTGCGGCGTGCAACCCAATCCACATAATAGTAAAGCCAATTTGGCTTGCTGTTGCGCGCAATCCGATCCACAATAACACTCTCAACACGGTTCTAAGGCCACTTCAGTCATCAATCTCTCAAGTCTCAAGGGCTCACAATCTCGCACCACTCAGCCCAACAATAATAGCATGTGATGTAACAATAAATAATGGCTAGAAATTGAGATATAATATGCAAATGAAGAATCATGAATGAGTATATAATTATAGTTAAAGTAGATAACTCAAAACAGTAAAAATAGCCTCATCAGGTCTCAACCAAATAAGCACATAGCCTAAACATAATTTCTAACATGAATCACAACTCAACTACTTTAACAAGTAGGGATTACACTGATAAAACGAGATTTGATAGCAATACAGTACAACAAGCCAACCCGGTTCATGATTATAATGGTGCGTGCCCACATGCCTGTCACCTAACATGTGCGTCACCCCAACACAATACAAATAATATATTTTCTAGAGATAAATACCCTCAATTCTAATTTTAGAAATATTACTTACTTCAAAACGCGTAACTCAATATTCCAAAAAGCCCTTCCCACGCGTATCGGCCTCCGAATGACTCGAAACTACCCACAAACAACTTTAATATAATCAATATAAGCTATAGGAATCGATTCCATATGATAAAGCTAAGACCTTTAACGAAAGTCAAAAAGTCAACTCCGGGCCCGCACCTCGGAACCCGACAAAATTCATAAATTCTGAACACCCATTCAATTACGAGTTCATCCACACCAAATTCATCCAATTCCAACGATAAATCGATCCTCAAACCATCAAATCTCACTTTTCAACAACATAGTCTAAAATTGCTAAATTTCACTTCAAAATCACATAAACTAGGTGTAAAAATTAATGGGTAATTAATATTTATCAATAAAAGTGATGAATCTTCAATTATGGTGAAAAGTGCTCCAAATATCGCTCTTAGCGGAACTCCACAACTCCAAAAATGAGAAAAGTGCCAAACCCTTCGATGTATAAGATCTACCAGTCAATCCGCACATGCGTCTCACTTAACCGCATTTGCAGTTTTGCAGGTGCGGCCAAATTATGCATCTGCGGTTCTCCTGAAGCCTCTTCTCTTCCGCATCTGCGAGTTCTCTTCTACTGAAAAATTTCGCACCTGCGCTTTCATAAATGGGATCCCCGTCCACATCTTCGACCACGAACTTGCCCAGCTTAACTCCGCTTTTGCGGAAAACCTAAACGCATATGCGGGATTGCATATGTGGTAAAACCCTCGCACTTGCGATCTATCACCAACCCAGCCAAAACACGCACCTGCGATGTCACGACCCAAACCGATGGGCCATGACGGGAACCCGATACCTTACCCAACCGAGGACCAATATAACATATCCTTTATGTCATACTATCATAGATAACTGAGCTATAAGGCTACCGTGAGTTAAGTAAAATTGTCACGACCCAAATCCCAAACCCGGTCGTGATGGCGCCTTTCGTGAAGACAAGGCCAGCTAGTCCAACACAGTACACTTCTTTAAGCAGTTAATTATCATAAAACGGTTTAAAACATGATTTAATAGCAATAATCTGTGGAAATATAGATAACAATAGAAGAAACCATCCCAACACAGCCCAAACCGGGGTGTCACAAGTCATGAGCAACTAAGGATCCCGATACGAGTCTACTAAATACAATATCTGGTACAACTGTTTGAAGGACATAAAAGTAACAAGATAAGGGAGACACGGGGGCTGCGGACGCCAACAGCTACCTCGTAGTCTCCAAAACACCGCCTAGACTGGAGGAAATCAACACTCAGGAGCGGGACCTACTACGCCTGAATCTGCACACAGAGGTGCAGGGAGTAAAGTGAGTACTCCAACTCAGTGAGTAATAAACATAAATAATGGCTGAAAGCAAGAAATCACGTGAAAACACAAAGCAATCTATACCGAAACAGTAAAATCACTTAAAATAGTAAATTAGTGAAATATCAAGTAAATTTTCCTTTTTCAACCAGTAAAACAAGTAATTCGGCAGGTAATTAACAAATAGAAATCCGCCCCTCGGGAAACAACTCAGAATAGTACCAGCCCCTCGGGCTCACTCTCAGAATAATATCAGCCCCTCGGGCTCACTCTCAGAATAATATCAGCCCCTGGGGCTCACTCTCAGATCAGTATCAGCCCCTCGGGCTCACTCTCAGAACAGTATCAGCCCCTCGGGTTCACTCTCAGAACACAATGGGTACCCGCGCTCACTGGGTGTGTGCAGACTCCAGAGGGGCCCCTTACGGCCCAAGCGCAATATCAAGCCATCTCGTGGCATCATCTCTCGGCTATCGGCCTCACATCACTCAATCCACCTCATGGCGTGTAAATGTATCTTAGGCCCTCGTCCTCATATCACTCAGTGTATCCTCACATATGGCCCTCGGCCGCACTCAGTCAGAAAATCATCACAAGCCCCTCAGGCATTTGTAAAACAATAGTGCTCAGCCCAAAACATCGTTTAGAAATATCATTTATGTCTCAAAACTGAGTAAAAGTGGCTGAGTTGTAGAACAGTGGAAAAACAACAGAACTGAGTTCAAGTAATAAATCAATACAGTGAGGAAATAGTGATAAAATTCCCCGGAGGGTTCAAATAGTTGGCAAGAAGCCCAAATATGGCAATCATCCCAAACCATGATGATAACAAACAAGTTTCAGTCAAATACGCGGTAAAATCATCAATCGAGACGGACCAAGTCATAATTCCCAATAGTAAACGACTCCACGCTCATCATCAAGCGTGTGTCTCACCTTAATATAACACTACGATATGCAATCCGGGGTTTCAAACCCTCAGGGCATCATTTATAATCATTACTCACCTCAAACCGGCTACAACTCTAGCTCGCGACGCCTTTGCCCCTCGAATCGGCCTCCACGCGCGTCGAATCTATCCAAAATCTGAATGAATACGTCACAATATGCTAAGGGAACAAAGCCCAAGCGAAAACAATCGAAAATATCAAAAACCCCAAAATTAGCAAAACCCGAGCCCTGGGCCCGCTTCCCGAAACTTAGAAATTTTCACATCGTTAGATTCCTTATCACCCCACGAGTTTATACATATCAAAAGTTCTCCAATCCGACCCCAAATGGTCCTCCAAATCCCAATTCAAAAGCTCAAAATCCTAAGCCCTAGTTCTTCTATTTTTAGCTTACGTTTCATGATTTTCTAGGTGGATTTCACAATAGTTCGAGTTTTTGGTCCAAAATCCTTACCTCCAAACGTTTCTCCTTGAATCCCTCTTCGATTTCCTTCAAAAAGCTCTTAAAAAGACTAACTATAGAGTAAATGAGCTTAAAAATCACGGATGAAATGAATTAAAACATTCTGCCCAGGGGTTTTTGCGTCTGCGACCCCAAAGCCTGCTTCTGCGGTACCGCTTCTGCGGTCATTTCTCTGCATCTGCGGAATTCACTTAACGAGCCAAAATCGCATCTGCGGTACACTGCCGCATCTGTGACTCCGCAGGTGCGATTCTCATTCCGCATCTGCGGTTCCTGACCTCTCTCCTCAAATCCGCATCTGCGGAAAATCCTTCGCACCTGCAGTCCCCAAACCGCAGGTGCGAAAACACCAGAAGCAGCAGAAATTCTACAATCACTCAAGTCCAAAAATCTTCCCGTTAACCATCCGAAATCACCCCGAGGCCCCTGGGACCTCAATCAAAAGCACAAACATAACCCAATACCTTATTCAAACTTGTTCCCATCATCAAAACACCTCAAACAACATCAAATTACCCGAAACACATCGGATTCAAGCCTAATTTTTGAGAAATCTTCCAAAATATGCTTTCGATCAAAAACCCAACCAAACCACATCCGAATGACCTGAAATTTTGCACACACATCCCAAATGACATAATGAAGCTATTTCAACTCTCGGAATTCCATTCCGACTCTTATATCAAAATCTCGTCTATTAACCGAAAATCGTCAAAATATCAACTTCGCCAATTCAAGTCAAATTCTACTCCAGACCTCCAAAACCAATTCCGATCACACTCCTAAGTCATAAATCACCTCCCGAAGCTAACAGAATCATCGGAACTCACATCCGAGCCCTCTAACACATAAGTCAATATCCGGTTGACTTTTCCAACTTAAACCTTCTTAAAAGAGACTAAATGTCTCATTTCTTACCAAATCCACTCCGAACACCAATTAATCCGCTCGGTCACATAAAACACGGATAATGGAGCATTAAGAAGCAGAAATGGGGGAAACAGAGCGGTAAGTCATAAGACGACTGGCCGGGTCATCACATCCTCCCCAACTTAAACAAACGTTCGTCCTCGAACGAGTCAAAAAACATACTTGAAGTATCGAATAGGTGAGAATATCTGCTCCGCATATCCCGCTCGGTCTCCCATAAGCTACCTCCCCAATCCTCCGAAGCACCTCAAAAGGACCAATGAACCGAGGACTCAATTTCCCTTTCTTCCCAAATCTCATAACACCCTTCATGGGTGAAACCTTCAACAGAACCTTCTCTCCAACCATGTAGGACACATCTCAAACCTTCCAGTCCGCATAACTCTTCTGCCTCGACTGCGCTGTACGAAGCCTCTCCTGAATCAGCTTCACCTTCTCTAAGGAGTCCTTAACCAAATCTGTCCCTAATAGCCTAGCCTCACCGGGCTCGAACCAACCAACTTGAGATCTACACCGCCTCCCATACAAAGCCTTATATGGAGCCATCTGAATACTCGACTGGTATTTGTTGTTGTAGGCAAACTCTGTAAGCAGTAGAAACTCATCCCATGAACCTCCGAAATCAATAGCACAAGCACGCAACATGTCCTCCAATATCTGAATAGTACGCTCGGACTGCCCGTCCGTCTGAGGATGAAAAGCTGTGCTCAACTCCACCTGAGTACCCAACTCTCTCTGCACGGCTCTCCAAAACTGCTATGTAAACTGAGTACCCCGATCTGAAATGATAGAAACTGGAACACCATGCAGCCGAACAATCTCCCGAATGTATAACTCTGCTAACCGCTCTGAAGAATAAGTAGTACACATAGGAATGAAGTGCGCGGACTTGGTCAGCCGATCCATAATAACCCAAATAGCATCGAACTTTTCAAAGTCTATGGAAGTCCAACAACGAAGTCTATAGTGATCCTCTTCCACTTCCACTCAGGAATAACCATCTGCTGAAGCAAGCCACCCGGTCTCTGATGCTCATATTTCACCTGCTGACAATTGAGACACCGAGCTATAAATCCCACAATATCTTTCTTCATTCTTCTCCACTAATAGTGCTGCCTCAAATACTGATACATCTTCGCGACACCCCGATGAATGGAATACCATGAGCTATAGGCCTCTTCCAGAATCAACTCTCTAAGCCCATCCATATTGGGCACACAAATCCAGCCCTGCATCCTCAACACCCCATCATCACCAATGGTCACATCTCTAGCATCATCATGCTGAACTCTATCCTTAAGGACAAGCAAATACGGATCATCATACTGGCGCTCTCTGATGCGATCATACAAGGAAGACCAAGAAACCACACGCGCCAACACCCGACTAAGCTCTGAAATATCCAACCTCACGAACCGATTGGCCAAGGACTGAACATCAACTGCAAGAGGTCTCTCCCTAACTGGAATATATGCCAAACTCCCCATGCTCACTGCCTTTCGGCTCAAAGCATCGTCCACCACATTAGCCTTTCCCGGATGGTACAATATAGTGATATCATAATCCTTAAGCAACTCCAACCATCTCCGCTGCCTCAAATTAAGATCCTTTTGCTTGAACAAATGCTGAAGACTGCGATGATCGGTGAATACCTCACACGATACGCCATACAAGTAATGCCTCCAAATCTTCAATGCATGAACTATGGCAGCCAACTCCAAATCATGAACAAGGAAGTTCTTCTCATGGGGCTTTAGCTGACGAGAAGCATAAGCAATAACTCTACCCTCCTGCATCAATACACAACCAATCCCAACTCTCGAAGCATCACAATACACAGTATATGAACCTGAAGCTAATGGTGAAACCAACACTGGAGCTGTGGTCAAAACTGTCTTGAGCTTCTGAAAGCTCTCCTCACACTCGTTCGACCATACAAATGAAACACCCTTCTAAGTCAACTTAGTCAAGGGCGTTGCGATAGATGAGAATCCCTGAACAAACCGGCGATAATAGCCTGCCAACCCAAGAAAGCTACGAATCTCTGTGGCTGAGGACGGTCTAGGCCAACTCTGAACCGCCTTAATCTTCTTCGGATCAATCTGAATACCCTCGCTGGACACCACGTGCCCCAAGAAAGCCACTGAACTGAGCCAAAACTTACACTTGGAGAACTTTCATAAAGCCTCTCCTCTCTCAATCTCTGCAACACAACTCTCAAATGCTCCGCGTGCTCCTCCTGGCTACGATAGTACACCAGAATATCATCAATGAAGACTATAATGAATGAATCAAGATAAGGCCGGAACACGATATTCATCAAATGCATGAACGCTGATGGGGCATTGGTTGGCCTGAAAGAGATCATAAGGAACTCATAATGACCATATCTGATCCTGAAAGCAGTCTTAAGAATATCCGAATCCCTGATCTTCAACCGGTGATAGCCCGAACGAAGATCAATCTTGGAGAACACTCTTGCTCCCTGAAGCTGGTCAAACAAATCATCAATTCGAGGCAAAGGATACTTGTTCTTAATTGTTACCTTGTTCAATGCACATTCTCATGGTGCCATCCTTCTTCTTCACAAACAGGACTGGCGCACTCCAAGGTGACACACTAGGCCGAATGAACCCCTTAACTAGGAGTTCCTGAAGTTGTTCTTTCAATTCCTTCAACTCCGTTGGTTCCATACGATATATTGGAATAGAAATGGGCTGAGTGCCTGGCACCAGGTCAATACCAAAATCAATATCTCTGTCCGGTGGCATGCTCGACAGGTCTGCAGGAAACACATCGGGAAAATCCCTCACAACTGGAATAGAATCAATATTGGGAGTCTCAGCTCCAACATCTCTCACAAACGCTAGATATGAAAGACAACCCTTCCCAACCATACGTTGGGTCTTCAAGAAAGAGACCACTCTCCTAGGAACAAAATCAGACACACCACGCCACTCGATCCGCAGCACACTCGACATAACCAAAGTGACTGTCTTAGCATGACAGTGTAGAATAACACGACATGGAGATAACCAATCCATGCCCAAAATGACATCAAAATCCACCATGCTCAATAGCAATAGATCCATTCGGGTCTCCAGACCCCCAATAGTCACTACACATGACCGGTACACATGGTCTACAACAACAGTATCGCCCACCGGGGTAGATACATGAACATGTAAAGCAAGAAACTCATGGGGCATACCTAAATAACGAGCAAAGTATGATGACACATAAGAAAAGGTGGAGCTGGGATCAAATAATACAGAGGTATCTCTGTGGCAGACTGAAACAATACCTGTAATGATAGCATCTGAAGCAATGGCGTCAGGTCTACCTGGGAGTGCATAGAAATGGGCCTGACCACGCCATGATCGACCTCCCCCTCTAGGGAGACCCCTGGTTGCTTGACCTCCACCCCTAGCTGGCTGGGCGGGTGGTGAAATAACTGGAGCAGAAGTCGAGGGTTGACCCCTCTACTGAGACAAATTAGCAATACGACGAGGACATTGCCTCCATACATGCCCAAACTCTCCACACTCAAAACAACTCCCAGGTGCTGGAGAGAGGACTAAAGGGAACCCCTTGCACCGAAGTGACTAGCTGATGCACTCGGCATAGAAGAACCCTTAGCTGACGGGGTACGAGATGAACTCTGAGCTGGGAGGGCGCTGAGTGAAGGCTGGCCCTGCTGAGACCCATGATAACCACGACTTGAAGATGCCCCGTGATACTCTGGACGGGCTGACTGAGCAGGCCTGAAAGAACGACCTCTACCATGCTGGAATTGGCCCCTCGAATGAGCACCACTGTAACTGCCTGATCCTCGAGGCCTCTTGGCCTCCCTCTCCTCTCGCTCCTGACGGCGAACAGTCTCAATCTCGCGAGCGATATCAACCACCTCCTCGAACGTAGCACCCAACACCCTATTTCTAGTCATAAGAATACGGAGATGATAGTTAAGGCCATCAACAAATCTCCTGATCCTCTCACGATCTGTTAGAACCATCTAAACGGCAAGACGAGCCAACTCAGAAAACCTCGACTCATATTGTGACATAGTCATATCCCCCTGCCTCAACCACTCAAACTGTGTACGCAGCTCCTCTTTGCGAGACTACGGCACATACTTCTCCAGGAAGAGAACGGAGAACTCCTGCCAAGTGAGGGGCGCTGCTCCCAAAGGCTTACGCCTCTCATACGCCTCCCGCCAAGTAAAGGCAGCCCTAGAAAACTGAAAGGTGGTAAATGCCACACCACTAGTCTCAAGAATCCCTGCTGTACGGAGCATCCACTGGCACTTATCTAGAAAAGCCTGGGCATCCTCACTCTCAACACCACTGAATGACGGAAGCTAGAGTCTACCAAACCTTTCAAGACGACGTTACTCATCATCCGTCATAACTGGTACCATGAACTCCTAAGCTGGTGCAACCGGCTGGGCTGGAGGTGCCCCCAGCATCTAAAGTCCCTGCACTACCTGCTCAGGTGTGCGAGCAGCGGGGGTCTGATTACCTCCCCCGGCTTGTGAAGTAGCTGCTGCTGTAGTGGATGAAACTGCCTAAGCCAGGCCAGTGCAAACTGATAAGATCTGTGCCAAGGCCTCCTGAAGACCCAGAATCACGATGGGCACAGTTGGTGCCTGAACTGGTGTTGCTGGAGCCTGATCCTGAGCTAGGGCAGCTGGTGGATCCACTAGTGCTGCCCTCGCTGCTCTGCCTTTTCCATGACCACGATCGCGTCCACGGCCTCTAGTGGTCTCAACTGGTGGCACTGGTGGTCATCCACCTCGTCCGGTAGCTTGCGTCCTCACCATCTGTGAGAGAATAGAATAACAGAAGTTCAGCACTCAGAATAACAAGTTCGCACGACAAGGATTTCAAGAATGTGAAGTTTTTCCTAAAGGTTCTGTAGCCTCTCGAGGATATATACAGACGTCTCTGTACCGATCCGCAAGACTCTACTAAACCTGCTCATGACTCGTGAGACCTAAGTAACCTAGGCTCTAATACCAACTTGTCATGACCCAAACCCCGAACCCAGTCGTGATGGCACCTCTTGTGAAGACAAGGTCAGCTAGTCCAACACAGTACACTTCTTTAAGCAGTTAATTATCATAAAACAGTTTAAAGCATGATTTAATAGCAATAATTTGCGGAAATATAGATAACAATAGAAGAAACCATCCCGACACAGCCCAAACCGGGATATCACAAGTCATGAGCAACTAAAGATCCCGATACGAGTCTACTAAATATAATATGTGGTACAATTGTTTGAAGGACATAAAAGTAATAAGATAAGGGAGACACGGGGGCTGCGGACTCCAACAACTATCTCGTAGTCTCCGAAACACCGCCTGGACTAGAATAAATCAGCACTCATGAGCGGGACCTACTACGCCTGAATCTGCACACAGGGGTGCAGGGAGTAAAGTAAGTACTCCAACTCAGTGAGTAATAAACATAAATAATGGCTGAAAGCAAGAAATCACGTGAAAACACAAAGCAATCTATACCGAAGCAGTAAAATCACTTAAAACAGTAAATCAATAAAATATCAAGTAAATTTTCCTTTTTCAACCAGTAAAACAAGTAATTCGGCAGGTAATTAACAAATAGAAATCCGCCCCTTGGGAAACAACTCAGAACAATACAAGCCCCTCGGGCTCACTCTCAGAATAATATCAGCCCCCGGGGCTCACTCTCAGATCAGTATCAGCCCCTCGGGCTCACTCTCAGAACAGTATCAGCCCCTCGGACTCACTCTCAGAACACAATGGGTACCCGCGCTCACTGGGGGTGTGCAGACTCCGGAGGGGCCCCTTACGGCCCAAGCGCAATATCAAGCCATCTCGTGGCATCATCTCTCGGCTATCGGCCTCACATCACTCAATCCACCTCATGGCGTGTAAATGTATCTTAGGCCCTCGTCCTCATATCACTCAGTGTATCCTCACATATGGCCCTCGGCCGCACTCAGTCAGAAAATCATCACAAGCCCCTCAGGCATTTGTAAAACAATAGTGCTCAGCCCAAAACATCGTTTAGAAATATCATTTATGTCTCAAAACTGAGTAAAAGTGGCTGAGTTGTAGAACAGTGGAAAAACAACAGGACTGAGTTCAAGTAATAAATCAATACAGTGAGGAAATAGTGATAAAAATCCCCGGAGGGTTCAAATAGTTGGCACGAAGCCCAAATATGGCAATCAGCCCAAACCATGATGATAACAAACAAGTTTCAGTCAAATACGCGGTAAAATCATTAATCGGGATGGACCAAGTCACAATCCCCAATAGTAAACGACTCCACGCTCATCATCAAGCGCGTGTCTCACCTCAATATAGTACTACGATGTGCAGTCCGGGGTTTCAAACCCTCAGGATATCATTTACAATCATTACTCACCTCGAACCGGCTACAACTCTAGCTCGCGATGCCTTTGCCCCTCGAATCGGCCTCCACACGTGTCAAATCTATCCAAAATCAGAACGAATACGTCACAAATTTTCACATCGTTAGATTCCTTATCACCCCACGAGTTCATATATATCAAAAGTTCTCCAATCCGACCCCAAATGGTCCTCCAAACCTCAATTCACAAGCTCAAAATCCCAAGCCCTAGTTCTTCCATTTTTAGCTTAAGTTTAATGATTTTCTAGGTGGATTTCACAATAGATTCGAGTTTTTGGTCCGAAATCCTTACCTCCAAACGTTTCTCCTTGAATCCCTCTTCTATTTCCTTCAAAAGGCTCTCAAAAAGACCAACTATAGAGTAAATGAGCTTAAAAATCACGGATGAAATGAATTAAAACATTCTGCCTTGGGGTTTTCGCATCTGCGACCCCAAAGCCTGCTTCTAAGGTACCGCTTCTGCGGTCATTTCTCCGCATCTGCGGAATTCATTTAACGTGCCAAAATCGCATCTGCGGTACACTGCCGCATCTGCTGTTCCTGACCTCTCTCCTCAAATCCGCATCTGCGGAAAATCCTTCGCACCTGCGATGCTGCATCTGCGGTCCCCAAATTGCAGGTGCGAAAACACCAGAAGTAGCAGAAATTCTGCAATCACTCAAGTCCAAAAATCATCCCGTTAACCATCCAAAATCACCCCGAGAACTCATTTGGCTTTTTTTCTTTCTCTCTCTAGCTGCGATGAATAGTAGCGACGCAACAGTTCACCGACCATAAATCCATATTCCGGCAGTGGAAATTCACCAAATTGGTCTCAAAAGAACCCTCTTCTCTTTGCAAACAATCCCCAGTTGGTTTCATCCTCAAATCAATAGCCAGTTTTTCCAGATCTTAATTTTCATTTCGCGATTACTGTAACAATTACTGTAGCACGCAGAAATTTTATTAAATTCATCTGCTTCTTCACGCCAATGGAGCCTTGAAAATCTTCATGAATTAATGTGAAGTTTACTGTAGATCGCAGGATTTGTGTTTTGAGCAGCCATGGCTGCCATCGTCTCTCCCCAGCTTCCAGCTGTGGGAGAGCCCAATCCAAATCGTAGTGAGCATATCCCCAACAACAAGATTCAACAAACTTACGCCTCTCAATTACTTACAAATAATTCTGCTTCAATCTCCACAAAACTGGTCTTAAAACCTGTCCAAATTGTTCATGGGGAACCTACAATTCAATTCACAATGGAGGAAAGACAAACTTTTGCTGTTGAAGAAGGATTGCATCAAGCAGTTGTGCTGAAGTTATCTCCAAGAGCGCCAGATTTGCAGGTTCTAAGAAGCTTACTGCCAAAAATACTAAGCATAAAAGGCCATTGCTTGATTGGCCATCTTGCCCCACGTCAACTACTGTTAAGATTGGATCAACCAGAGGATTTTGTCAACGAACTAGCCCGAGCAGTAAATTCTTTTTCGCATAGTGGCGAACAACATCAGTATAGGGTCTTCCCTTGGACAGTTGGATACAATCCTAATGAAGAAACATCAAAGGCTGCAGTTTGGATTTCATTACCAAACTTGTCTCCAGAATTATTTACTCGATAATCACTGTTGTCAATAGCTAATGCAGTGGGTAAACCAATCGCTATCGACAAAGCAACACAGGTGAAATCTCGACCTAGCACTGCTAGAGTTAAGGTTATTCTCGATCTCTTAGACAAACTGCCAACGCGTATACATTTGCAGCATGTTGATAATGCATCTGGAAAGATTGTCGAGGTGTTACAAGAAGTAATATATGATAACCTCCCGGGTTATTGTATCTATTGTAAACGGCAAGGCCACGTAGAGGAGATGTGTCGACTGCTTTTAAAGAATAAGATCGACGACGCCGAAAATTTGGTCAATGACATGTCCAGTGTTGATAAATTAAAAGGAGATGCCAGGGACTTCCTTAATGCCAACAGATCTGGCCAGTCGGTGGACGATGTTGCAAAAGAAGTTGGCAACTGTAATGTGACTGAAACAGCTAATGGAGAATTAAATAAGGCTAATGCTGGCCAATAGAGATCTGCTGAAGGATTTTCTGATGATAATCGAACAAGATCAAAGGTTGTTAATGGTCAAGCTAACATAATGGAAACTGTAACAGGGGCATTGCAAGATGCTACTAATCCTGAAAAGCAAACTGTCAATGTAGAGGCTAAATTTCCAAATGCTCAAGCTGAAAGGGAGCAGGGATTTGAGCAGGGGACTCTAGCTCAGGGAACTGCTGTTGCACCTGTTAAACCAGTGGACAAAGCAATAGTAGAATGTGCTGAAGGTGTTGGTCAATTCAGGACTGCTTCTAAGTCCCCTTCAGTTACTAGACAGGTTAATACACAACAGAAACAGTCTAATGTTCCGCAAGTATCAGGCCCAAAGGATGCTGTTGATCGAGGTGAGGTATCTGCACAATTTGGCAAGGACAAGGTTGGTACTGGTGCTTTGCAAGCTGCAGCTAATGCTAAACGTCCTGATGCTCGAGCAACCAATGCCAAGAACCATGCAACTAATGGTGCTTTGGTCACATTAAATACCTCTGTATTTGATGTTCCATCACAATCAGTTGAAACCTACGACGACTTTGAAGGTGAAGCTGGGCAGCTTTTTCTGTCAAGTGGAAACAATGATGAATTTATCCAAGCAAAAGTGATCAAATCTAAATTTTGGTTACAACAACGTGAAGAGGATGACGATATACGAGGATTGGGGGGATGGTCATGCAGGGTTTTCATCTGAAGAAGCTGATCAGGAGGTCGATCAAGAGAGTGCAGGTGAAGATCTTGACTGTCTAGCAATGGCAAAATATGATGAGGGACCAACAGCAAGTCATAGGAGCAAATTGAACATCAACGCTCCAATATTTTTGCCCAGAAATTCTCCATATGGAAGCTTGAAGCGAACTGCAACAACACATACAAAGCAGTTAGTCCCAGCTGAAACTGATCAAACAGCTGCTACAATAAAATCTGGGCAGCAGCATATTGTAACAAATAATCCAATCTTCGATGCAATGGAGCAGCAGCTTAATCAAAATGATCCAGTTATTAAACCTACTGCTGATCGCACATCAACAGTAACATCAATTTCTGGGCAACAACAAATTGTGACAACCACTCCTACTATTACACCAGTGGAAAGAAAACTATTGGATGCAATGGTAAGCTCAAAGCCTGCTAGCTCATTAAATCTTACTGCTTTAAGCACTGGTCGAGTGAATTATAGCAGGAACAAAATGCAAAGCATATTACAACACAAAAACAAGGCAGCGTTGGTTAATAAACAGGATGGAAACAGTGTGGTAATTCAAGAACATGTTCAAGACTTGCAAAATCAGGTGCTTGTGGGCTGAGATACATATGAAGAAGGTGAAGAAGATGATATTCTAAATCAATGCAGGGCAGAGGCAGCAAGAAAAGGTGATTTGTCACCTATGCATAACGGAAAAAATAGGAAATCTCATACAAGGAAAAATAGTTGGGACAACAAGGTTAGTGATTTTTTAAATGTTAGGCTACTCCCAATGAGAGTTGCCAAACAAAAGAAGGCCGCCCCAACTACATCTACAAAGTCCAATCGTTCAAAAAAGAAATCATGAATTTTGAATACATCTTGAAGAATTGAGATTGTGATGAAAAAGAGTTACAAATTGAAGAAATTACAAGTTCGGACAAGAAGGGACAACATTTTAATTCCTTCATCATTTTATTCTACCATTATATTAGTATTCTCATTTGTAATATCATCACAGAGTATGTTATAAACTCTGTGATGATCATTGAATATTTGGTAATTTCCAGCTCTTATTTTTTACATGCATGCTAGTAGGTGAGGCTACTTAAAGCTTCAATAGGAATAGTAAGGTAAGGTTTAGTCCGGTTAGTGTTGCCTTGGTTCTATGCCTTTGGAAAATATCCTCAAGGCTATGAGATTATATGCCCTCGTGAGACTTTGCCGGCAGCTACCCCATGAATCCTCTACATGAGGCTGCCATCATAAGGCAATGTGAGGCGCAGAGGAGTGATTATATAGCCAAGGCATATGGGTAACAATACCGGTGCTATTGTCCCCCTTATTTGTACTCTTCCTAATTGTTGTATTTTTCTTTTCTCTTGTTAATAAAAAACTAGCCCTAGGCCTTGCCTAGCGGATTGCCAAAAAAAAAAATCACCCGAGGCCCCGGGACCTAAACCAAAAGCACAAACATAACCCAATACCTTATTCAAACTTGTTCCCATCATCAAAACACCTCAAACAACATCAAATTACCCGAAACACATCGGATTCAAGCCTAATTTTTGAGAAATCTTCCGAAAAACGCTTTCGATCAAAAACCCAAACAAACCATATCCGAATGACCTGAAATTTTGCGCACACATCCCAAATGACATAATGAAGCTATTTCAACTCTCGGAATTCCATTCTGACTCCTATATCAAAATCTCGCCTATTAACCGAAAATCGTCAAAATATCAACTTCGCCAATTCAAGTCAAATTCTACTCCGGACCTCCAAAACCAATTCCGATCACACTCCTAAGTCATAAATCACCTCCCGAAGCTAACAGAATCATCGAAACTCACATCCGAGTTCTCTAACACATAAGTCAATATCCGGTTGACTTTTCCAACTTAAACCTTCTTAAAAGAGACTAAGTGTCTCATTTCTTACCAAATCCACTCCGAACACCAATTAATCCACTCGATCACATAAAACACGGATAACAGAGCATACAAAAGCAGAAATGGGGGAAATGGAGTGGTAACTCATGAGACGACTAGCCGGGTCGTCACAAAAGTACAACATGTGATACCAGTTTATACATAATACATACGGGCCTATAAGGCCAAAATAACCCCTCGTACACTGAACATAGGCTGACAAGGTCATACAATCTTTTACGTACATGACATATGTCTACAAGCCTTTAAGAATACATAATTTTTATAAAGATCGGGACAAAGTCCCGACATACCGAACAGTACACGTCTAAATCATACTAACCAAAAAAGCAACTCCGAAGCAAATGGAGCGCACCAACATCTTTTGCCGAGCTGCTAGCCTATTTAGAGGGCTCTCGACCTGTCTATCGGGACCTGCGGGCATGAAACGCAGTGTCCCTAGGCAAAAGGGACATTAATACTGACGAGTCCAATGCGTATAAGATCTTGCTACTCGTACTCTGTCAAATTATAGTATAGTTTATGATATCGTCCCACAGAGATTGGAGAATCTAGCTACAAACATATAATATTCTTACTACTATTTGAGAGAATCAAATTGATGACATTTTGTTTGTTGAAAATTTAAATTGCTTAAGTTGAAATAAAATAACTTTCGGAAGATTTATATTTAAAGAGAGCTGGGAATCTTTGATTTCACTCGATAGCGTGATAATAATAAAATCTTAGCTTCTACATGTATTTCTCTTAGGAATAACTGTTTATTGCTAATACAATTATATTTTGCTCACTAAGAAATAATCAATTAAAAACATTCCATGAGGTTATGTAAATCAATTGATATATGACTCGTGACGATTAAACTGAAATAATTTTCTTGCCTGAATTGTGCTAAAAGATAGCAAAAACCTCTTGCGATTACTTTTTACTAAAAATCAATAATCTTTCCAACTACAACTCCTCCGTGAGAATTAGAATGGAAGTAAGCAAGATTACAGACTCGGAATGATAGCTTAAAAAGAATTACTCCCACTCTATTATTTTATCCAATAGTTATCGTATATAATTTTGCTTCGTAAGGATTACAAAATTGACATACAAGTAACTTTAGAGAATAAATAGATAGAAGTGATAATAATTAATTAAAACTAATATTCCAGCACAATATCGAAATATAATTAGAACGTTTCAGGTCAAGCATGTAGTAAAATTGAGATTAATATTATAACGATATCGAGCTTCATCAACTATCCCAACAAAAGAGATTACTCCATTATGGAGTCTTCAAATCTCACAAAGAAAGATATTCTTAAAATACTATCAACACTCTTAGAAAATTCAAAAACTACAAGAGGAAAGTGCAAGAGATAAAGAAAGAAGTAAAGACTAAAGCTAGAGAAAAGTTGCTAATTAGGCACGTATGATCTTCCCCTCCTTTCAACACAAATATGACATCCTTTTTATAGAAATCAAATCTCATAAGGTGCCACGATGCCTCGTGGTTCTTTTTCCATGATGCCTCGTGGTCTCTTTTTATTTCTTTATTTGCTTTATCATGATATTTTTTTTTCCTGCAAAATACTATTAGAAAATACAGATAATTGACATATATTATATATATATATATATATATATTATTTAAAATAATTTATTTTTAAGTATATAATATATGAATATTTTATAGTCATCAAACTCACCCGTACTTGAATCTTTGCTCGTCCTCGAGGCAGTAATTTTATTAATAATTGTTGTTTCTTGTAAAGTAGAAAAGTAAAAAAATAAAATTTCACGTAAAATTCAAAACCTATAAGTTTTTCAAGTCGCCAAATCTATACCTTGTTTCTGCTTCTGCTTTTGATTGCCAAAAACTTTCAACTCTTCTTTTGATGAACCATTTGAGATTGATAACATTATGATCACAATTTCGAGTTTCTCAAATTTTGTCCATAAGCTTACCCTTCATGTCAATCTCCACTATTATAGAATCAACACTAATTTCTAAAATTAATTTAGGGCTTTTTCAGGCTTGTAATGATAGGCTTAATGCTGGCAAGGTAAAGGGATATATTGGTAGTGACTTTGTTCCATCCAGCTTTATTATGAAAGTTGATTATTTTACCAAAGTAACTATGTACAACTCAACACAAAGAAAATAACTCTAGAGATTGAGCTAAAGGTCCTGGTCTCCAATTCCATAATTAATATCACTTAAGTCATCATTTCTCTCAATAGATTCCTTAAGTTCAAGCTTCTTGAACCAAGAATTTATTCTATAGATATATACACGTTGTTTTCTTTTTCTTTTTCCCCTTTTTAGAGTGAAATAGAACATTTGCTCCACAAGTATTCCTTCATCGCTTGCTTTAATAATCAGTTTTTCTCAACTATAATCGGAAGGAGTAGTATCGATCTTTTTGTAGGATAAACCAATATGGTGTATCAATAAAATTTGGTTTATCCATATTTCTTTTTTTTGGCTCAAAGTTGGGTGCTAAAAGGTAAAATATAAATAATTGTGGTTTAAAATAGATAGGCTAAAAAGGGTGTCAAAGAAAGCCTAATTTTATTCTAAAAATAGTGTTGTCTAGAATTCGCCTTGATAGACATTTGGGGCAAGTTCTACCAGAATTTTATTGATTCTACCTGTTGAGATCATAATGCTTCTCAATTCCAACTCTTTCTCAAATTTGGAGATACTCGTTCTTGCCTTTACAAAAATAAAATCACAAACTTGGAAGTTATATGGCATAAATGAAAAAAATTATGTTTGAAAAATATGTAAACTTTTTCTTTAAAACTTTAATATTGTACAAGAACAATAATTAAGAATAAAATAAAAGATATATATATAGGTGTCACGACCCAACCCCCAAACCCGGTCGTGATGGCGCCTCTCGTGAAGACAAGGCTAGCCAGACCAAAACGGAACACCTCTTTTAAATAGTTAATCATTATAAACAGTAATAACATATAATATAATACTCATAAATCGCAGAATTTAACGATAATAACCGCAAGAACCATCCTGACACAGCCCAAACCGGGGTGTCACAAGTCATGAGCTACTACAGAATCTGCTATAGGTCTACAAAGTACGGAATCCGATACAACAGTCTGAAGAAAACATAAATGATAGAGGATAAGAGAGACAAGGGGCTGCGGACGTCAACAACTACCTCGTAACTCCAAATCACCGCCTAGACTGGACGGAATCGGCGCTCAGGTGCGGACTCTGCTATTATGCCTGAATCTGCACACATGGTGCAGGGAGTAATGTGAGTACTTCGACTCAGTGAGTAATAATTATAAATAATGGTTGAAAGTATGAAAACACGTAAAGGCACAAAGAAATTCCATATCAAGCAGTAAAAATCACTTAAAGCAGTAAATCAGTGAAGAAATCAAAGGATATTCCTTTTAAAACAAGTAAAACCGATAATTTAACAGGTAAATAACAAGTAGAAATCCGCCCCTCGAGCACAGTATCAATCGCTCAGCATAGTATCAGCCCCTCAGGCTCACTCTCAGTACAGTATCAGCCCCTCGGGCTCAGTATCAATCACTCAGAACAGTATCAGCCCCTCGGGCTCACTCTTAGAATAGTATCAGCCCTTCGGGCTACCTCACAATCACTCATATCAGCCCCTCGGGCATAGTATCAATCACTCAGAACAATGGGTACCCGCTCTCACTGTGGGTGTGCAGACTCCGGAGGGCCCCCTTACGGCCCAAGCGCTATATCAAGCCACCTCGTGGCATCATCACTCAGCATATCCTCACATCACTCAAGCCACCACATGGCATATAAAGTATCTCAGGCCCTCAGCCTCATATCACTCGTCCTCACATCACTCAAGCCACCGCATGGCATAAATAGTAACTTAGGCCCTCGACCTCATATCACTCAGCATATCCTCACATATGGCCCTCGGCCTCACTCAGTCCAGAAATCATTATAAACCCCTTGGGCATTAGTAAAACAGTAGTTCTCAGCCCAAAACATGATGTAGAAATATCATTTAAGTTTCAAATCTGAGTAAAAGTGGCTGAGTTTGTAAAACAGTAGATATCAACAGGACTGAGTTCAAATAATAAGTCAAGCAGTGAGGAAACAGTGATAAAAATCCCCGAAGGGTTCAAATAATTGGCACGAAGCCCAAATATGGAAATCGACCCAAATCATGATGATAACAAATGAATTTCAGTCAAATATTCGGTAAAATCATCAATCGGGATGGACCAAGTCACAATCCCCAGTAGTGAAAGACCCCACGCTCATCATCCAACGCGTAGTTTGCCTCAATATAGCACTACGATGTGCAATCCGGGGTTTCAAACCCTCAGGACATCATTTACAACTATTACTCACCTCGAACTAGCTAATTCTCTAGCTCGCGATGCCTTTGCCCCTCGAATTGGCCTCCATGCGAGTCGAATCTATCCAAAATCAGAACGAATACATCACAATATGCTAAGGGAACAAAGCCCAAGCGAAAACATTCGAAAAATATCAAAAATCCCGAAATTAACAAAACCCGAGCCCCGGGCCCACATCTCGGAATCGGGTAAAATTTGCATTTTCAGAATCCTCATACCCTCACGAATCTAACCATACCAAAATTATCCAATTCCGATATCATTTGATCCTTCAAATCATCATTTTATATTTTTGAAAGGTTTCACAATTTTCTTCCCAAATTCCATCCCAAATCACGAATTAAATGATGAATTCAGTGATAGATTCATGTATTCTAGCCAAATATGAGTTAAAATCACTTACCCCGATGAATTTCATGAAAAACCTTCGAAAAATCGCCAAAATCCGAGCTCTCTAGGTCAAAATATTAAATAAAACCCAAAACCTCATATTTATAGGTACTGTCACTAGGGGTGGGCATTCGGTCGGTTCGGTTTGGTTTGAAGAAATTCGGTTCGGTTAATCGGTTTTCGGTTTTGTAAAAGTAGTAACCGAAACCGAACTAAAATAAGTTCGGTTCAGTTCGGTTTTCTAATTTCGGTTCGGTTATTTCGGTTCGGTTTTCGGTTTGAATAATATCATATCGGACTCCTTCTATGTAATAATACGACCGGTGAATTTGTTGATTTTTCTCAAAACTTCGAAATTGTTGGAAATATTGTGTTTATAGAAAAAAAATAGATTAAACTTTGCACACTATTATGGATTATAAAATTCAAACATAGTGTAAATTACAACTCTGTGTGAAATTCTCCCGGTATCTATCACATATGCTATGGAAGTTTTAATAGAGGGAAAGTCTTTGAGATTGGAAAGTTGATGGACTTACTTAATTGGGTTGATTCTTTGATAGATTAGACCTAATAGTATTAATTTATTACCTATGGGCTTAGCCTATATATAACTTAAATAACATATATACTAATAATTCGGTTTTTCGGTTAACCGAATTTAAAAACTTAATAACCGAAAACCGAACCGAAAAACTGAAATTTTAAAATTTTAAACCGAAACCGACCGAACAAACCGAATAACCAAAACCGAAATAAAAAAAAATTCGGTTCGGTCGATTTTTTCGGTTCCGACCGAAATATGCCCACCCCTAACTGTCACACCTCCTTTTCCGCCCCCGCGAGGGGTGAATGAGTTTTTCCAATTAAAGGACAATCGAAACGGGATTTGTTTATTTATATCAGAGTCGCCACTTGGCAGATTTAGGGTGTCCCAAGTCACCAATTTAATCCCGAATCGAGGAAAAGAATGACTCTGTATTACAGTCTGCGAACCAGAAATCCGGATAAGGAATTCTGTTAACCGGGAGAAGGTGTTAGGCATTCCCGAGTTCCGTGGTTCTAGCACGGTCGCTCAACTGTCATATTCGGCTTGTTTATCTGATTTTATACAATTATGAGCTCATGTGCAAATTTTAACTCTTTACCGCTTTTATTATATTTTTAAAGGAATGTGAACATCGTTTAAAATATGTCTTTGGATTGCGTAACATGAAATGCACCCGCAATCCGGAACACATTTTTATTCAATATTTTGGGATTTGGATTTGGGTTGCATGAAATGCACACCCAAGTTTAAGAAGGTAAGATTATTAAATCGCGCCTAAAGAGTCTAATGCGTTATTGTCTTTGGGGAAGGCAGTGAAATTCAATAAACAGTCCATCCCGAACTCTAAGTATTTATAAACATTTACCGAGGGCCCCGCAATTTTGCATTATATTTGGCGAGGCTCGTCTCATTTATTATTTAAAGGCTAGTCCTAAAGCAATCTATAATTTTCTACTTAACTCGTCTCTAAATAAAAGCCAGTCCTAATTAATTGTCATATGTAAGAGGGCCTAGTTCTTATAATTCAATTTCAACTAACCAGGCCCAATAACTGAATGAATAAAACGGGACACCTTTCACAAGTGATTTAACACAAAACAAGCTTCATTTAGAATGAGATGAGCGATTTGAGCCTATGGCAAACCCATAAACGAATTGCACAAAAAAAACTTCACTACTCAGACCTGGGCGCTAATTTCATTTAAAAGGCTGGAAATGAAGTGGATTTTCTGCATACAAGACGTATATTATTTCCAAAAACGAGATGTATCTATTGCCTTCTTTTTTCTTTTTTCTTTTAAAAAAAAAACAGAAATGAGCACTAACTAAACAAGTGCTCACTATATAAGAGTTATAGCTAGGTGATCACAGATTAAAACAATTCAAACACAGTCCAGTTAAGCTCATATGAAAGCTTACTGGGATTCCACAACTACTCTGAACTACACATAATTAAACATGTTAATCACAGAAGCCACATTCTTCCAGGAATACATTGAATGGATTCAAAGGTTCTCAAGCTAAAAGCAGTCTAGAGTTTATCAGCATTCGAATTACATTAAACTAATACATTGGATGCCTATTCAACTGTTGACGCGACATAATTCAAATAGATAGAATTCCAGGAGCGATTGAGCAAATATTTCATTTCATTTCCATTTCCAAAAAAAGCTACAATGACCAGATTCGAACTGTGTACCTGGTAGGAGAACAAAGATACAGTAGGAAAAGATGTCAGCAGTGATAGCAGCAGTGCAGCAACAACACAAGCAACACTCAGCAACCAAACAAACCCAGCAACAAACTTAGAAGAAAATCCAACCACAATTTCAGGCCAACCCAAACAGCAACAACCCAAAGAAGCCAATAGGAATAACCAGTAGCGACAAATTTTTAAAACCAAAGTAGAATCCCAGGAGTAGCCTAATGGGACAGTACTCAAATAATAGAAAAATTGGGGACTACCAAACTGAAAATCCAGTAATACAAACAACACACAGACAGGTGCAAGAAGCAGTGATTTCTAATCTTTTGTTAAACACTCAAAGGCAAAGATAAGGTTGAAGCTCTTTGACGTAAAGCTCAACCTGGAATGAGGGTCAAACAACCTTAACACTCTTGTTCCTTTCTTCTCAACTCTAAAGTCTTTTTTCTCCACCTTAATATCTGATTTTTTCTAACCTTCAATTCTGATCTCCAGCCTTTTTCTTTTTATCCTTTTATGTCTAACCTCTTTTTTCACCTTTGATCTCTAACCCTTTTCTTCTCTCAAATGAACCTATTTATAGGCTAAATACAGGCTAGCCTTACTGCCTTGTTTACCCCAGCCCTCACATTCTGCCCATAACTCCTTAAAACTAAAAAAATGCCCAATGCCTATCCTCCTGACATCCCCTTAGCATGTGCTTTCTGCCCAAAGGCATGGGCAGCCTATAACTTTTAATTACCCCCATGCTACCAAGTTTGGTTCCCCACTATTGTATTAGTTTAATGCTATTTTAGTACCCTATTGTCAGCCCATCTTAAACTACTCATTTCTGCTCTTTTCACACCCCAAACTACCCCTGTTAGCTCCTAATTATTACTGTATTACCCCACTGCAGCAGAAGGACATTTTGAACTTCTGCAAGTTCAAATTCAAGCTGCCCCAAACTGAATTCTAGCTATTATAGTGCAGCTACAATCCATTCACACATAATGTCAAGCAATCAACTAAACGACAATGATTCGATCAGTCATATGAAGCTATACAAATAAGAATTTTTGTACATTCAGTCTTATGAAACTAATCGACATCATTTATCTAATCGACTATACTAATAATGACATGGAATAATCAGTCGACCCAACAAACAACACAAACGGGGCATCAACTGCCTTCAACAACTTTGCACGACACAGGGAATCTATATGAATTATCTATTCGACGACATTAATTAACTCGAACATGTATATCACCATATGCATTCAAAACATAAACAGAATAACAATCGACCGAATAAAAGGTCTTACGAAGATGGAGAACAACTGACAGAAAAATAGAAATAACAAACAAACTGACTAAACATGCTGACAAACTCAAGCAACATTTAAACAAAAAAAGAAAGGAAAGAGGGAACTCACACTGAAAGCTCAACAACAAATGACCCCAGCTTTGACTGGATTTGCCCATTTGAGGCCGAACAGACCTTAATCGAGGTGTTCTCAACCGAGAACACTTCGATTAAGGTCTATTAGACCCCAACCCTCTGTTTAATCTGGCCGGATTCCAAAATTCTTGTGTTCTAGGGTTCGAACAGTCCGATTTGGGGCTCGAGGATTTGTGGGTAGATTCGGACCAAACCAAGCTTGGTTTGGTCACGAGTGAGGGCAGGATAGTGGCTGGTATGAATCCGGGGTGGGTTGGTGTAGATCGGGGTTGGGCTCGAGTCTTCAAATCAAAATTCGAGATGAAGGGGGATGATTCGAGGCAAGAGGGTAACAGATTTGAGTTCAGGGAGTGAATGAGGTGCTATGGTGTTAGAGGGGTGACCGGCAGCGTAGATGCCGCCGGGTTTCAGGCGAAGGAAGCTTAGGGCGGCTAGGGTTTGGGAGGTCTGGGTTTGGGTTCGGGTTTGGGACGATGAAGGGGGGAGGGGTGTTCGGATGGGGGCGTGGGTTAAGGGTTTGAGTTTATATACGTAGTGGGTGGTTAGATCCTGGCCGTTGGATGAAGTGAGATCGAGGGCCAGGATCTTTCACTTAATGAGGAACGGTGTCGTTCCACCTAAAAGGAGGTCGGGCTGGTCCGGGGTTAAACGGGTCGGGCATATGGGAATGGCCTGAGGCCGTTGGATGGGATTGGGTTAACGGTTGAGATTAGAAGCCCTATACGACGTCGTTTGGGTAAGTGATTGGCCTGATCCGGGCCGTTCCTCTGAATCAATCAATGACTCAGAAGGGTGATGCCAATACTGCGTCATTTGGGGCGTCTCTCAGAAGACCTGGTTTGGACTGGGTCGTTGCAAATTGGTTTGGGCCTGATTTTCATTTAAATTTTGGCCCAAATCCGGTATTTTCCTTCTTTACAACTAGACAAAATTCGAAAAAACCAAAATTAAACATACAAATATTAATTAATACCTAACAACAAATATCACACGAATTAAAACATTTTAATAAAATTACGATGACAATAAAAATGCGTATTTTGTGATTTTCGCTTTTAAACAACCAAAGTATATTATACTAATTCCTAAATGCACCAATTATTCCTAAATGCCTGCAACATGTATTTTTGTATTTTCTAACTATAGCGAGGCGAGCATTTACGGACAGAACAATTATCAAAATGTCACATAAATCCTCAAAATTGTACCCGGGGGTAACTTGTTTTATTTCTTTTCCGATTTCTTTTGGAGTAGTTTCCACGAAACAAAAATCACGTGCTCACAGCTGCCCTTCTTTGTCCGAAAACACAAAGAGTTTTCGTGCAAAGATAAAGTGAGCTGATACGAGCAATTTTTGCCCGTTGGAATATTCCGTGTGAAGCATTTTTTGAAAAAGATTTAACCGAACCTTTGCTTCATAGGTTTCCTACATATCCCTGGCTAAAGGGGAATCAGGTTAATTTAGTTCGGGAAGTTTTGGTAGCTGGGACTACCACGGGACTGCAATGTTACTGCTGTTGCATGCCATTACCACTGCTTATCGATCTCCTTGTTACACCGTACTTAAAAGAAACCAAAAAGCTAGGCTAGACTACGGATCATAAGATCTTATCTATCTTCAACTTGTTCTTGTTGCCTTGCTTTCTTGTCGGCTTGTGTTTCTTCCGGTGCTTTTCTTCCGAGAATTTGGGGATGACACTGGCCTTTTGCTTTTCTGAATACCAGCTTTCATCATTTTGTTCGGTCCGCTGGGGATTAAGCTTTTCGGCGGTTCCTCTAGGGATTAAGCTTCACAGGCCGTTTCTTTCAAGACGCGTCTTTTCTTCCTTTTGACTCATGCGCTTGAATTTGTGCTGGGACCTCTCGTTGCAACCTTCTGCTTCCCGGTGCTGGGGATTTTTATTGTTTCCTGCTGGGGATTCTTGTTGTAACCTTCTGCCTTCCGGAGGGGTTACTGATTTCAAGACCAGAATTAACTAAGACATGAAAATATTCCTCTCATTATACAGGTGGGCGCCTATTTAACTAAGACATGAAAATATTCCTCTCATTATACAGGTGGGCGCCTATTTAACTAAGACATGAAAATATTCCTCTCATTATACAGGTGGGCGCCTATTTAACTAAGACATGAAAATATTCCTCTCATTATACAGGTGGGCGCCTATTTAACTAAGACATGAAAATATTCCTCTCATTATACAGGTGGGCGCCTATTTAACTAAGACATGAAAATATTCCTCTCATTATACAGGTGGGCGCCTATTTAACTAAGACATGAAAATATTCCTCTCATTATACAGGTGGGCGCCTATTTAACTAAGACATGAAAATATTCCTCTCATTATACAGGTGGGCGCCTATTTAACTAAGACATGAAAATATTCCTCTCATTATACAGGTGGACGCCTATTTAACTAAGACATGAAAATATTCCTCTCATTATACAGGTGGGCGCCTATTTAACTAAGACATGAAAATATTCTGCTCATTATACAAGTGGGCGCCTATTTAACTAAGACATGAAAATATTCTGCTCATTATACAAGTGGGCGCCTATTTAACTAAGACATGAAAATATTCCTCTCATTATACAGGTGGACGCCTATTAAACTAAGACATGAAAATATTCCTCTCATTATACAGGTGGACGCCTATTTAACTAAGACATGAAAATATTCCTCTCATTATACAGGTGGGCGCCTATTTAACTAAGACATGAAAATATTCCTCTCATTATACAGGTGGGCGCCTATTTAACTAAGACATGAAAATATTCCTCTCATTATACAGGTGGACGCCTATTTAACTAAGACATGAAAATATTCCTCTCATTATACAGGTGGGCGCCTATTTAACTAAGACATGAAAATATTCCTCTCATTATACAGGTGGGTGCCTATTTAACTAAGACATGAAAATATTCCTCTCATTATACAGGTGGGCGCCTATTTAATTAAGACATGAAAATATTCCTCTCATTATACAGGTGGGCGCCTATTTAACTAAGACATGAAAATATTCCTCTCATTATACAGGTGGGCGCCTATTTAACTAAGACATGAAAATATTTGAGTTTGTTTCCTCGTTCCTCCGAGAAAATTTTGACAATGGCAGAAAATTTTTTACCCCGGTTTTGGTGACCTTCCTTGTGGCGTGTCCTTCTGCCATCATCAATCTTTATTTTCCTGTAGAATCAAAGACAATTTTGTCAGTTTTAACATGGTGAGTGGTTGTGTCACTCCCGCTGGGGAATGATTTTCCCTTCCCTTTCCCTTGCTCTGTGCTCCCAACACTGGCTGGGGATAAAGTTGCTTGCTGGGGATGATATGTTTGCTGGGGATAAATTTCTGCTGGGGATGGTTTTCCATTTATCCCTTCCCCGCTCTTTTGTTTCACAACATGCTGTGGGAGTCTCCTTCAACTTCAAAACTACTCCCTTAAGCGTTTATTTTCTCACAGCCCTGCAGGGCATAACATGTTATCACCTGGGGATAACGTTGTTGAGGATAGGATGGTTAGGGTTATCTTGCTGCGGATTAATTCCCTTTTCTTCCTTTTCCCTTTCCGTGGTGTTTGACCACCTTGGACCTTGGTCTGTGATTTATTGCAGTTCTTGCTGGGGATCTTTTTGGAACTTGGTCCACAAGTCCTTCAACCGTCGTTTTCTTCATGTTCCCCTTATCTTTCTAAGCTAGTTTGTCATTTGGTTTTGCAACGAACGCCTTTCGTCCTATTGCCTTGGCTTTGGCCTGTGCCCTTCGCATTTTGCTTTGTACCATTTTGGCCCCTGGTAGTAAACTCTGAAAGGTCCTTCTCAAAATGAATTTCTGGAAAAGTCTTTTTAGACAAAGAAACGTAAAAGATAGAAAAGAGAAAAATCTTTCTGAACAAATGCTGGGGGGAAGAAGAAAAGGAAAGAACTTATCTGGATGGTATGACTGGTCCCTATGATCATGTCGTGTATTACGGATTACCTGACCCAGGCTATTTGTATCAATCAATCTGCTTGATGGCCTTACTTGCTGGGGATAAATAGGTGTCCACCTCTTCGCAAATACGGATCCTTTTTGCCAATGTATCTTGTCGTCTTATAGTGCCCTTCGAGAGGTTTTCACTAATAAGACTCTCTCTTTTCTCTCAGCTCCCGTCGCCTTATGGTGCCTGTAAAGGTTTTCACCGATGAGACTCTCTCATTTTATTTCTCTCATCTTTCGTCGCCTTATGGTGCCTGTGAAGGTTTTCACCGATAAGACTCTCTCATTTTGCCCTTCAACGGGGAATTGGGGTGCTGCCAACATGACTCTCTATTTCGGAGATTCTTTTTTGGCCATCAATTCATTTCCAGTTTATGATCCCTTTCTTTGTTGGGGATCAGTGTATTATTCTCGGCTTCTATTGGCTTGATTTGGCACCTTTCGGATATTGATCGGGAGGTCTTTTTTGGACATCGATGTTGATTTTGTGTGGGTTAAAAAGGGAAAGGCTGTCAAATATTTAACGTGACTTTGAGGGGTGAAATGTTACAACTCTTGGAATCAAACCTTTTTTGAAGATTTAAAAACATAACTCCTGCCCCGGTTTTCTTGCTTGGGGAATTTTTTATATTTACACTATGTTGAGCTATGCACATTATGCACACTATGCACACTACGGTGCACTATGACTGAGCCGTGAGGCGCCTACGTATCCTCTTTGAGGAATCAGGTCAAACGTAGTTCCTACAATTCCTTTTTCTTATGATCTTTATCTTGTTTTTATTTTTCTTTTAATTTCTTTTTTTTTTCATATATTTTCCCATTAGTGATTCCAAAAGAGGGGTACGAAAGAATAAATAAGGCTCAAAAAAGGGGGAGCAAAGGTCAAAAGTGTCTGGATAGAAGAAAGAATTGCCTATGTCATTTCATTATCCAATAAGTACCAAATACAAACAAACGAACCAATAACTATCATAATCAAAGAAATTACGCATAATATCTTTTGACTGCATCAAAATTGATAGCCATGTCGACGCATCTTCCTTCGATATCTGTTAGACATAAAGCACCGTTGGACAACACCCTGGTCACGACATAAGGCCCTTGCCAATTTGGGGCGAACTTGCCTTTTTCTTCGATCTGGTGTGGGAGGATCCGTTTCAATACTTGCTGCCCTACTTCGAATTTTCTGGGGCGCACCTTCTTATTGTATGCTCTTGCCATTCTCTTCTGATACAACTGGCCATGACACACTGCTACCAATCTTTTTTTCATCTATTAAGATCAACTGCTCCAGTCGAGCTTTGACCCATTCATCGTCGTCAATCCCGGCTTCAGCGATAATTCGGAGGGATGGAATTTCAACCTCTGCCGGTATTACTGCTTCAGTTCCGTATACCAACAAATAAGGAGTTGCACCTATGGAAGTCCAGACTGTAGTGCGATAACCCAACAAAGCAAAGGGTAGTTTCTCGTGCCATTGTCTAGATCCTTCTACCATCTTCCTCAGTATCTTCTTGATGTTCTTATTGGCGGCTTCAACTGCTCCGTTCTCCTTGGGACGATATGGGGTAGAATTGCGGTGTGTAATCTTAAACTGTTGGCATACCTCTCTCATCAAATTGCTGTTAAGATTTGCACCATTATCTGTAATGATCACTTTTGGGACCCCAAACCTGCAGATGATACGGGAGTGAACAAAATCCACCACTGCCTTCTTGGTTACCGACCTGAAAGTTTTAGCTTCAACCCACTTGGTGAAGTAGTCGATGGTCACCAGAATGAACCTGTGGCCATTGGCCGCTGCCGGCTCAATAGGCCCAATGACATCCATGCCCCATGCAACAAATGGCCATGGCGCTGACATTGTATGCAATTCTGTTGGCGGAGAATGAATCAGATCTCCGTGTATCTGACATTGATGGCATTTCCTCACGAAATTGATACAATCATGCTCCATAGTGAGCCAATAGTATCCTACTCGAAGAATCTTCTTTGCCAATACATATCCGCTCATATGTGGCCCACAAACTCCAGCATGCACTTCTGCCATAATCGTCGTGGCGTGACCGACGTCTATACATCTTAGCAATCCAAAGTCTGGGGTTCTTCTATACAACACTCCTCCACTGAGGAAGAAACCATTTGACAAACGCCGAAGGGCTCTTTTTTGGTCTCCAGTGGCCTGCTCCGGATATATCCCCATCTTGAGGTACTCCTTTATGTCATAAAACCATGGCTCGCCATCTACTTCCTCCTGTACCGCATTGCAATAAGCATGCTGATCACGAACCTGAATGTGCAACGGGTCAACATACATTTTGTCGGGGTAGTGTAACATTGATGCTAAAGTGGCCAATGCATCGACAACCTCATTATGAACTCTCGGGATATGTCTGAATTCCACTGATCGAAATTGCTTGCTCAAATCGTGCAAACATTGTCGATATGGTATGAGTTTCAAATCCCGTGTTTCCCACTCACCCTGAATCTGATGTACTAGGAGGTCCGAGTCTCCCAAGACCAAAACGTCCTGGACATCCATGTCTGCAGCTAGTCGCAGACCCAAAATGCATGCTTCATACTCTGCCATGTTGTTGGTACAATAGAAGCGTAGCTGAGCTGTAACATGGTAGTGACGTCCTGTTTCAGAAATGAGTACTGCTCCTATTCCAACCCCTTTTGCGTTTGCGGCTCCATCAAAGAAAAGCTTCCAGCTTGGTTCCTCAGGTAATTCTAGCTCACATGTGTGCATTACTTCCTTGTTTGGGAAATATGTCCTCAAAGGCTCGTATTCTTCATCAACGAGATTCTCAGCCAAGCGATCGGCCAGCGCTTCGGCTTTCATGGCCGTCCTCGTCACATAGACGATATCAAACTCTGTGAGCAAAATTTGCCAATTTGCTAACCTCCCTGTAGGCATAGGTTTCTGGAAAATGTACTTTAATGGATCCAGACGTGAAATGAGATAAGTAGTATACGAGGATAAGTAGTGCTTCAACTTCTGAGCCACCCAAGTTAGGGCGCAACATGTCCTCTCGAGTTGAGTGTACTTGACCTCATACACTGTGAACTTCTTGCTAAGATAACAAATGGCCTGCTCCTTCCTTCTTGTAACGTCGTGTTGCCCCAGCACACATCCAAACAAATTCTCCAGGACTGTCAGATAAAGAATTAATGGCCTCCCTGGCTCAGGTGGAACCAACACATGTGGATTGGACAGATACCCTTTGATCTGGTCGAAAGCCTCTTGACACTCCGCCGTCCAGTCTACCGCAACATCTTTCTTCAGCAGCCGAAATACGGGTTCACAAGTCGCCGTGAGTTGAGCGATGAACCTGCTGATGTAATTTAGTCTCCCCCACAGACTCATTACCTCTGTTTTGTTCTTTGGCGGTGGTAAATCTTGGATGGATTTGATCTTGGATGGATCCAATTCAATACCCCGTCGACTGACGATGAATCCTAACAGCTTTCCTGATGGAACCCCAAAGGCGCATTTGGCCGGGTTGAGCTTAATATCATACCTTCGAAGTCTTTGAAAAAATCTCCTTAGGTCTGCTACATGGTCTTCCTGACGCCAAGACTTTATGATCACATCATCTACGTACACTTCAATTTCTTTGTGTATCATGTCGTGAAACACAGTAGTCATTGCTCGCATGTACATTGCCCCAGCATTCTTCAGTTCGAAGGGCATTACCCGGTAGCAGTAAGTTCCCCATGGTGTAATGAAAGCTGTCTTTTCCGCATCTTCTTCGTCCATTAAGATCTGATGATATCCTGCATAGCAGTCCACAAAGGATCCGATCTCGCGCCCGACGCAATTATCGATCAGGATATGGATGTTGGGAAATGGAAAATTATCCTTAGGACTTGCTTTGTTGAGATTGCGGTAGTCGACGCATACCCTGATTTTCCCATCCTTCTTTGGAACTGGTACCACATTGGCCAACCAATCGGGATAATGAGTGACCCGAATAACCTTCGCCTGCAGCTGCTTAGTCACCTCTTCTTTGATCTTCACACTCATCTCTGTTTTAAACTTCCTTAGCTTTTGCTTGACCGGAGGGTATGCTGGGTTAGTGGGCAGTTTGTGAACCACTAGATCGGTGTTTAATCCCGGCATATCATCATATGACCATGCAAAAACATCTTTGAACTCCATGAGGGTTTTGATTAATTCCTCCCTGACGTTTGGCTCAATGTGGATGCTGATTTTGGTTTCTCTGACATTGTCTGCATCCCCTAGATTTACAGCCTCGGTGTCGTTCAGATTAGGCTTGGGTTTCTCTTCAAATTAGCACAGTTCTCGGTTTATTTCTTTGAAGGCTTCATCCTTGTCATATTCAAACTCATCGTCACAATCGATCTCTGGTATCATTAAGTCGGAGTCAGATTGATTTACTAGACTAGGTCGAAGATCCGTTGTGCATGCCATGTAGTTAGAACCAGTAAAAAGAGAACTGTTCAGAAAGAGGAAATAACAAAACAAAATTAAAATGACACAAGAAAAGAGAATTTTATTAAAAATGCGGGATAACAGGGTTCACACTTGTACAAAATAAAATGAGATTTGGATTACACCCTGGAATAGTCCGAAAAACAAGAAAGAAAAATCAAAGCCTACTACCAGGACTCCCCCCAGATAGGGAGGGGGGTAACTGTGAGCACGTAATTTTTGTTTCGCACGACAATCGCTCCAAAAAGAAATAAAAAAATAATAATTGGCCCTGCTGTACAATTTCCAGATTTCTGTGCGGCACTTTGTTGATTTATTTGTGACTTTGGCCCATTTTTATTTATTTACTTTATTAAAACAAAATTGAAAAAAAATGTGTACGTGTCATGCATAATCTGAACCGTAACATGGTTTAAATAGAAAGGCATAAACATGCATCTTTGTCCGTGATTTTGTTTTGTTTGATTTTACTTGTTTTGAAATATTTTAGTGTGTGTGCGAATAATTGTATTGAGTGTGTATTTAATTTTTGATTTTTTGTTTAGTTTTGTTTTTAAATAAGGAAAAGAAATAAAAAAATAATAATAAAAAAAGAAAAGAAAAGAAAAGGTCCCTTTCTTCTTCCGGACTTGGGCCAATTTTAACAAAATTGGCCCAAACAAACAGCCCAAAACCCAGGCCTGCCCGGTCCAGACCACCTGATACCCAGGACGTCCAAACGACGACGTTTTAGTCCAGTGTGATCTGGGCCGTTGATCTCAGATTGATCAACGGCCAAGATCACTTCCCCACAACCCACTGAGGAACCCGACCCGTTTACACCCGGACCGAACCCAAACCCTCAACACTTAAAACGACACCGTTTCACTTAAGACCATCAGATCCAAACCGTAGATCTAGATTGATCTAACGGTTGAGATCAATCCACCCACTAACTATATAAGCCCAGATCCTTACCCTGCCCCCCCATCCGACACCCAGCCTCCGTCTTCAACCTCATCCTCATCAAACCCTAGAGCCGCCCCTGTATCCCCCACCATGAAAACCGGCGGCATGAACGCCTGTGACCTTCCCCTTAACACCCTAGAACCCCCTTGCCATCCTGAACATGGATCTGTTAACCATGTAGTTCGAATCATCCCCTAGGTCCTCGAATCTTCATTTGAAGATTCAAGTCAAAACCCAGTTTACACCAACCAACCCCAGCTTCACACCAGACACTCCCCAGACCCTCCTCGTGACCAAACCATACTTGGTTTGGTCCGAATCTGACCAGGGAAACATGAATCCCGGATCTGAGTTTTGGAACTTTGTAGCTCTTCATCACTGACCCATGTCCGTCCGAGCCTAAGAGTTTAAGGTCTAATGGACCTTAATCGAAGTGTTTCTCATCTGAGAAACACTTCGATTAAAGTCCATTCAGCCTTAAGAGAGGACTGTCCAAATCCGGGTTCAAACTTTTAACTTTTCAAGTTTAAGGTGAATCTGCTTTCTTTCCTTTATTTGTTTCAGTCCGTGTGATTTGTTTTAAGAGTCTGTTCATATTTTTTTTAAATTTTATCGACTTTTGTTTGTCCACTTTACTTGAACCTCTGTGTTTGTCTGAATCCCCCCTCCTATTCTGATAAGGCCTGTGTATTGGTTGTATTCCAAATTTGTACTGACTAACTGATTCCTCGAAGTATAATTCTGTTTAATCAGTATAAGTCGAGTCATGTGTCCTATACTTTTGAATGTCTGATTTTTGGCTACGATTGTGTATGTTAATGCTAATATAGTCGAGTCGACATGTGTCGTCAATTAGTTTCAACTGTCTGAGCAAAGTAAATCGATTTGCTTCTGTTGAACATTTGTTGAATCAATTAAGAACCAGTTTTGTTTACTTATAGCTGTTGAATTGGATCAGTAGTGCTTAAATTCTGAATCAGAGGGCATGTGCACTTGTGCGCAGCATGTGTATTGGTGCACCTCATGTGTTTTGTGCACAGCCTGTTTTCCTGCATAAAAGGGCTTTTAATTTTAAAATGGTTTGATAGCATATGCTGTCAGACATATTCTACTGCCCATACTTGCTTTTAGTTAATAAAATGGAAAAGTTAAATCTGCCAGGGAAGGATGGGGTTTTAATACCTAATTAGCTAAAGTGGAGCTAAAAAATGGAAGGCACATAGGAGGGTACGGTGATATTCTAAAACAGGCTGTTAAAAGGGGTGGTGTTGGGGCTTATAAGAGGGGCACATTGAGAGATATAGAGAGAGAGGATTAGAGGATATAGAGAGGATCAGAGGGGAAAAAGAAAAATAGATAGACTGTGAGGAATTCTTTGAAAGAGAGAGCTGGAATACACACTGATAGAGACACACAGACAGAGCACACAGAGATAGGGAGAGATACTAAGAGGGAACATCTGAGAGTTCAAATTTTTTGGAATCAGAAAACTGGAAAAGAATTTTTGTCTGATAACTCAGACAGACAAAACCAGAAGTTGCTTCCTTTCCTTTTGTTTCTGACTTCACTAAATCTGGACCTGTTCTGTGCAACACTGATTTCTCACAACTGAGTCTGCTTGTTTGTTGTTTGTTCTACTCGAAAGTTTGGTTTAGTTGGGGTTGATCTCACTCCAATTGTTTTGTGAGTTGTGGTTGCTACTCTTCTGTTTCTTGGTGCTGTTGCTATACTACCCTGCTGCTACTGTTAGTGCTGTTACTGCTGCTGCATTTGTTCATTGTTACTCTACTGATTGCCCTCTTCTTCAATTGCAAATATTCCCAGGTACACAACCTTTGAACCATGTATTGTTAAAAGTTTGAAGTTGAAGCAGAAATAGAGAAATGAATATCAGTTTATGTTATAGCATTGGTGTAAAAAGATAGTTCGAATGTTAGTTGGGCCTGTATTTTTACTGCAAACTGCAAATATTCTGTATAAACTAGCATACATTCTGTTTAAGATGAACTGTTAGATAGCATGGCTCAACAGTAATGACAGTATGACATAGACAACATGTTTGATTTAGTATACATTCAGTTTCAGTATAACACTTGTTTGGTTTAGTTATGACTGTATAACATAGAGTCATGGTAAGCACTTGTATGTATTTTTCCTAGACCACTGAATTGACAAATCTGTGGTACTAGGTCCGGGGTAAATGTATCCCAAACAAACTCTCATGCAGTCACATTAAGAGTTTGGCTATGAAGGCCAGCTTTACTGTCAGATTATGTGCTCCAATATAAGTTCGATATCGGGTTTCGGTATAGATTCTTTGTTTCGAAATAATGTGATGATTGTTGAGAGAAACTAATAGTCATTTTGAGTTCATTTAGTAGTAATTTTCCTAATAAACAGCCGATTTCGTTTATCAATTTCAAATAGGTTAGAGTGTTAAAATAGAACTTGGAGGTCGTTAAACATAACTCAATATATGTTGTTAGTTTGTTGCAATCTCACTTAGCAAATTAATAAGCGTATTCACTCGATGAAGACAAAGCATGAGGTAACCCTCACCTCATGAACAATCAATCAGGTAATCAAACAAGTTTAGGTTCGGCAAACATAATAAGGATTCAGTCTGTATTTGTTCAAACAAGCAAAGTTCGGCATCATCCTTCTCTTTAAAGATAAACGTAGTAGAAATGTAGCCACTGTAGGGTACCCTTCTAAAATAATGAGACGAGCCTCGCCGAATAAAAATGCAAATTGCGGGGCCCTCAATAATTGATCATGATAAATACTTAGAATTTGGGACGGACTGTTTAGTGAATTCCACTGCCTTCCCCAAAGATAATAACGCGTTTAGATTCTTTAGGCGCGACTTTAAGTAAATTATATTCTTAAAAATCGGGTGCACATTGATGTGACCCAAATCCAAGTCTCAACGGAGTCAAAATGTGTTAACAACTACGGGTGCATTGATTGTGACGTGGTTCGAGATGCATTTTCACGACGTTGTAATTCTATAAAATAAATGATAATAATAAAAGCGTTTAAACTTAATAAAAGCACATAAGTCACAACCTGTATTTAAATCAGATATTTAGCCATTATAACAATTTAAGCGACCGTGCTAGAACCACGGGATTCGAGGGTGCCTAACACCTTCCCTCGGGTCAACAGAATTCCTTACTTAGAATTTCTGGTTCGCAGACTTCATTTGGAAAAGTCGAAAATTTCCTCGATTTGGGATTCAAGATAAACCGGTGACTTGGGACACCAAAAGCCAAACCTTTCCCAAGTGGCGACTCTGAATTAAATAAATAATCCCATTTCGAATATTGTCACTTAAATTGGAAAAACTCCACTCGCACATTTAACCCTTCGGGGCCTGGCGCGCAAAAAGGAGGTGTGACAGCTCTGACGACTCTGCTGGGGATTTGTCCGAAGGCGGACTTGCTGGGGAAGATTTCAAGATTTCTCTCTTTCCTCTTTACTCTGAAACACCATCAAACGTCATGATTCATCATGCTTGGGTAATCATACCAACGAGATGAGGCACTTTCCTTCATGAGACGGGATTCCGTGCAAACAAACCTGCCACCTGCCCTTTCCGGTGTGTCCTGGACTTGGGATTAAAACACAAAAGGGATTGAAGGAAACAAAGAAAGGAGAAAACAAATCAGAAAACAGAGTGTCCTTTTCAGGACGAGAAAGACTTATCTGAGGAAGATAATGCTGGCTTTAAATGACATGACATGCTCTTTGGAATGGACGTCTGACCTTCTAAGAGCTTGCATTTTCCTGAACCAGAACGGATCTTTGTGATTCCAAACCGGTGGCACTTTGCCGAAACTTTCTTGGGGTGGCGTCATTCTTTTCGGCCAACAGCGCCCTTTGCGGGTTTTCGCTGGCTGACCTCTCTCATTTCTCTTCCTGTCATCGCTTGATAGCACTCTTTGCGAGTTTTTACCAAACAAGCTCTCTCATTTTGTTTTCTCTACTCCCGTCGCCTCGTGGTGCCCGAAGGTTTTCACCGCCGAGACTCTCTCATTTCATCTCTCTCAATTCAAGGTGTGCTGGTCTCCACTCGTGACGCTTATTGGTTCCCTACCATATTTGGTAATTGATTTGAAGGCTTGTGCTTGGTAAGGAGAGGTAGTGATACCAATTTCTCAACTGCTCGATGTGCCCCGGTTTCAATTTCAGGGTGGATGGGATTTTATTGTTGGTGTGACTGAACCTCAGGGAGAGGCTGCCTACGTATCCTTTCGGAATCAAGTCAAACGTAGTTTAGGCCTCAATCAAATTTTGTTTTTGTTTTTTTTTGTTTTTTTTTCTTTTTTTTTTTGTTTTTCTTCTTTTTTTTTCTTTTTGTAGAGAGGGTTGGGTAGTGTTTGGGGAGTAGTGGGGAATAAAACCTTCGCCATTTTCAAACGTGTCAGGACCACTGGAGTATGATTTAGACGTAGTACCTCTTGACTGCATCTGCATTTACTGCTGTGTCGGGGTCATTTCCTTCGATATCACCTAAATACAATGCTCCTCTTGGCAATATTTTCCTTACGATGTATGGGCCTTTCCAATTTGGGGCAAACTTTCCTTTTGCTTCTTCATGATGCGGCAGAATACGCCTCAGTACCAGCTGACCTACTTCGAAATTCCGGGGTCGGACTTTCTTGTTGTAAGCACGGGCCATCCTTTGTTGGTATAACTGTCCGTGACAAACTGCGGCCATTAGCTTTTCATCAATCAACGTCAATTGCTCCAGTCGAGCCTTAACCCACTCGCTGTCTTCGATTTCTGCTTCGACAATGATTCGAAGCGAAGGAATTTCTACCTCTGCCGGTATTACAGCCTCGGTCCCATAATCAAAAGATAAGGAGTCGCTCCCACCGATGTGCGTACCGTAGTGCGGTACCCTAATAGTGCAAATGGTAACTGCTCATGCCACTGTCGCGAACTTTGGATAGTCTTCCTCAAAATCTTCTTGATGTTTTTGTTTGCTGCTTCCACGGCACCATTGGCCTTTGGCCGATAAGGAGTAGAATTCCTATGCGTTATCTTGAACTGCTCGCATACATCTCCCATCAAGTGACTGTTCAAGTTTGCTGCATTATCTGTAATGATAGTCGCAGGAATACCGAGACGACAGATAAGATTTGAGTGCACAAAATCTACTACAGCTTTCTTAGTGACCGACTTGAGAGTGACAGCTTGTACCCATTTTGTGAAGTAATCGATGGCAACCAGTATAAACCTGTGTCCATTCGAGGCCTTTGGTTCAATTGGTCCAATGACGTCCATGCCCCAGTCGACAAATGGCCAAGGCGCAGACATGGGATGCAGTTCCGTGGGAGGTGCATGAATCAAATCACCGTGCACCTGACACTGATGACATTTCCGAACGAAGCTAAAGCAATCCTTTTCCATGGTCATCCAGTAATAACCTGCTCTAAGGATTTTCTTCGCTAAGACATACCCGTTCATGTGAGGTCCGCACACACCTGCGTGTACTTCATGCATGATCTTTCTCGCTTCCTCGATATCGACACATCTTAGGAGATTGAGGTCCGGGGTCCTCTTATACAACAATTCGCCGCTCAGAAAGAAACCACTTGCATGTCGCCTAATGGTCCTTTTTTGATCTCCAGTAGCGTGCTCGGGGTATTCTTGTGTCTTCAGGAATTTCTTGATGTCATGGTACCAAGGCTGCGTATTTGATCCCGCCTCGATTACACTGCAGTAACCGTGTCTTTCCTTGATTTGGATTTCCAAAGGATCGACGTGGGCGTTGCCCGGGTATGGTAGCATTGAAGCCAAAGTAGCAAGTGCATCTGCCAGTTCATTGTGACACCTCGGAATATACCTGAACTCTATTGATGTAAAGCGCTTGCTGAGGTCCTCCACATGTTGTCGGTATGGGATAAGTTTGACATCCCGAGTTTCCCACTCGCCTTGAGCTTGCCGGATGATCAGGTCAGAATCTCCCATAATCAGTAAGTTTTTGACATCCTGATCGATTGCCATATGCATGCCCATAATGTAGGCTTCATACTCAGCTGTATTGTTTATCATTGAGCATTTTTCCAGGGTTTTTGAAAAGACGGTTGGTTTGGTGAAAGTCTGGCCTCGCACTCATATTTCACGAGGTCAAGGAGAAGTGTTCAACCACCTGTTGTTAGGGCCAGAAGCAGTACTCACACTTACTTCACCAGGTCGAAAGGAAGTGTGGAAATGTCTTCAGAAATTCCATTGCAAACGATCCCTGTTTCTGAGGAGAGCTCAATCTCAGCCGTCCTCACACCTGAATCCACAACTGCGGAGGAAAATAGAATCCTACGGCTCCGCATGTTGGAAATGCTGGACGACTGGAACAATGGGAAAGAGCCGCCAAGTGTCGTCCCCGGATTCCCTGAATTATTCTCCAGGTCAAGTGGGACTTCTAATGTCCCCATAAATTATCCTGCTACCCCATTCGGGTACCCAGCCACCTCAGCCTTCTCCGCTGGATCGCCTTCTAAACCTCATCCCCGAATGTCGGCCACTGATGCAAGCATGAACATCTTTACTGCATCGCCTTGCCCGGTTACGGCACAACCTACCACATACAAGCCAAGCTTTGACTCATCATCTTTTACATTCCAAGCCCCATCGTTCTCAATGGAACCAACTAGGTTCGCTACCAATACTAATCCTCTACCGCCTCAGTGCGAGCTTGCACCCGGGCAGGATCAGAACCCCAGATTTGCAGAATAAAATGAGATTGCCAAAAGGATGAGAAGCCTTGAACAAAGTCTGAAGAATATGCAAGGATTGAGCGGGCAAAAGAGCGTCTCTTACGCCGACCTGTGCATGTTTCCTCACGTGCACCTACCAACGGGTTTCAAGACCCCCAAGTTTGAGAAATACGATGGGCACGGTGACCCCATTGCACATCTTAAGAAATACTGCAACCAATTGCGGGGAGCCGACGGAAAAGAAGAACTGCTAATGGCATACTTTGGGGAAAGTCTAGTAGGGATAGCTTCGGAATGGTATATGGATCAGGAAATGTCCCGATGGCATATATGGGATGATCTCGCCAGAGATTTTGTAAAACAATTCCAGTATAACATCGACATTGCGCCAGACCGCAACTCTCTGTCGAATTTGAAGAAGAAGCCTTCAGAAAGCTTTAGAGAGTATGCTATTAAGTGGCGTGAACAAGCGTCGAGAGTGAAGCCTCCCATGGATGAAGTGGAAATGGTCACTACCTTTCTCCAGGCTCAAGAGTCTGACTATTTCCAAAACATGATGTCGGCCATAGGTAAGCCATTCGCGGAAGCGATCAAGATTGGAGAGATGGTGGAAAATGGGTTGAAAACGGGAAGGATTTTGAGTCAAGCAGCCATAAGAGCAACCTCTCAGGCCGTCCAAAGCGGGTCTGGAGGAACGACAAGGGGGAAGAAGAAGGAAGAAGCGACTATGGCAGCCTCTGAAGCAAGGGAGTATCATCATCCCAGGCCCCATTTTCCGGAAAGAGCCCCATAACACTATTACCCCCACTCAAATTTGGCATATGCTCATCAGCCTTATATGGTAATGAATGCCCAACCTTATAACCATCTACCACAACAAGCCAACCGAGGCCCAGCTCCACCTTCCAGAAATCAGCCTCCTTACCGCAACCACTATAACCCACAACCCCCTCTAAACTGAGCTTTTTCATGCAATCAACATTAGGGTTTTAAACCCTAAACTGAATTCTCCTTTTAGTCAGCATTAGGGTTTTAAACCCTAAACTGAACTTTTTCCTTCCCGCCAGCATTAGAGTTTTAAACTCTAAACTGAGCTTTTTCATGCAATCAGCATTAGGGTTTTAAACCCTAAACTGAATTTTCCTTTTAGTCAGCATTAGGGTTTTAAACCCTAAACTGAACTTTTTCCTTCCCGCCAGCATTAGAGTTTTAAACTCTAAACTGAGCTTTTTCATGCAATCAGCATTAGGGTTTTAAACCCTAAACTGAATTTTCCTTTTAGTCAGCATTAGGGTTTTAAACCCTAAACTGAACTTTTTCCTTCCCGCCAGCATTAGAGTTTAAAACTCTAAACTGAGCTTTTTCATGCAATCAACATTAGGGTTTTAAACCCTAAACTGAATTCTCCTTTTAGTCAGCATTAGGGTTTTAAACCCTAAACTGAACTTTTTCCTTCCCGCCAGCATTAGAGTTTTAAACTCTAAACTGAGCTTTTTCATGCAATCAGCATTAGGGTTTTAAACCCTAAACTGAATTTTCCTTTTAGTCAGCATTAGGGTTTTAAACCCTAAACTGAAATTTTTCCTTCCCGCCAGCATTAGAGTTTTAAACTCTAAACTGAGCTTTTTCATGCAATCAGCATTAGGGTTTTAAACCCTAAACTGAATTTTCCTTTTAGTCAGCATTAGGGTTTTAAACCCTAAACTGAACTTTTCCTTCCAGCCAGCATTAGAGTTTAAAACTCTAAACTGAGCTTTTTCATGCAATCAACATTAGGGTTTTAAACCCTAAACTGAATTCTCCTTTTAGTCAGCATTAGGGTTTTAAACCCTAAACTGAACTTTTTCCTTCCCGCCAGCATTAGAGTTTTAAACTCTAAACTGAGCTTTTTCATGCAATCAGCATTAGGGTTTTAAACCCTAAACTGAACTTTTTCCTTCCCGCCAGCATTAGAGTTTTAAACTCTAAACTGAGCTTTTTCATGCAATCAGCATTAGGGTTTTAAACCCTAAACTGAATTTTCCTTTTAGTCAGCATTAGGGTTTTAAACCCTAAACTGAACTTTTTCCTTCCCGCCAGCATTAGAGTTTTAAACTCTAAACTGAGCTTTTTCATGCAATCAGCATTAGGGTTTTAAACCCTAAACTGAATTTTCCTTTTAGTCAGCATTAGGGTTTTAAACCCTAAACTGAACTTTTTCCTTCCCGCCAGCATTAGAGTTTTAAACTCTAAACTGAGCTTTTTCATGCAATCAGCATTAGGGTTTTAAACCCTAAACTGAATTTTCCTTTTAGTCAGCATTAGGGTTTTAAACCCTAAACTGAACTTTTTCCTTCCCGCCAGCATTAGAGTTTTAAACTCTAAACTGAGCTTTTTCATGCAATCAGCATTAGGGTTTTAAACCCTAAACTGAATTTTCCTTTTAGTCAGCATTAGGGTTTTAAACCCTAAACTGAACTTTTTCCTTTCAGCCAGCATTAGAGTTTTAAACTCTAAACTGAGCTTTTCCATGCAATCAGCATTAGGGTTTTAAACCCTAAACTGAATTTTCCTTTTAGTCAGCATTAGGGTTTTAAACCCTAAACTGAACTTTTTCCTTTCAGCCAGCATTAGAGTTTTAAACTCTAAACTGAGCTTTTTCATGCAATCAGCATTAGGGTTTTAAACCCTAAACTGAATTTTCCTTTTAGTCAGCATTAGGGTTTTAAACCCTAAACTGAACTTTTTCCTTTTAGCCAGCATTAGAGTTTTAAACTCTAAACTGAGCTTTTTCATGCAATCAGCATTAGGGTTTTAAACCCTAAACTGAATTCTCCTTTTAGTCAGCATTAGGGTTTTAAACCCTAAACTGAACTTTTTCCTTTCAGCCAGCATTAGGGTTTTAAAACCCTAAACTGAATTTTCCTTTTAGTCAGCATTAGGGTTTTAAACCCTAAACTGAATTCTTCCTTTGTTCGGCGTTAGGGTTTTAAACCTTAAACTGAACCTTTCCCCAGCTAGTCGGTATTAGGGCTCCAACCCTGAACTGAGCATGCATATCCTCTTTCATCAATTTTACGAACTTCCTGGTGAATAATTAACGAAATTTTCCTAGTGAAACTGGGGCAAAAAATTTCGTTCGTTTGTTTTCTCCCGCAGGTCTGACCTCGAGCCACATGGATTGAAATGACCCACGAGATGAATCCCAGTTCGGAATCAAAAAAGAAAAAAGAAAAAAAAAGAGAAGATGTCCCGAGATATCGGAGTAAATGCAAGAAGGATTGACTCCAACGTTTAATTAAGGGCCTGAACCTTGCCAATCGCGTCTCACTCAGTATCCCAGAGGTTAAACAAGTCGCCGCAACTCGCAAGCATCAAGATTCAGATCGGAGTCTACAAGCAGAATCAGCTAAGACCCAAGATCAAGTCGTAAAAGAATCATAGATAGGAATCTTGTAACTAGCAGTTGACGTGCATATAAGTAGTTAGTTCAGTTTCCAATTTTCGTTTGGTTGTAATAAGGCGGTCAGTGACGTAGCAGTGACAACAGTAGCAGCAGTAGCAGCAAGCATTGCAGTCCCATGGTAGTCCCAACTACCAAAACTTCTCGAACTACATTGACCTGATTCCTGTTTAGCCCAGAATATGTAGGAAATCTTTGAAGCAAGATTCGGTCAGATCTTTCAAAAAAAACATGCTTCATACGGAGTGGTCCATAGGCAAAAATCGCTCATACACGCTCACTTTATCTTTGCACGAAAACTCTTCGTGTTTCCGAACAAAGAGGGGCAGCTGTGAGCACGTGATTTTTGTTTCGCACGACAATCGCTCCAAAAAGAAATAAAAAATAATAATTGGCCCTGCTGTACAATTTCCAGATTTCTGTGCGGCACTTTGTTGATTTATTTGTGACTTTGGCCCATTTTTATTTATTTACTTTATTAAAACAAAATTGAAAAAAAATGTGTACGTGTCATGCATAATCTGAACCGTAACATGGTTTAAATAGAAAGGCATAAACAGGCATCTTTGTCCGTGATTTTGTTTTGTTTGATTTTACTTGTTTTGAAATATTTTAGTGTGTGTGCGAATAATTGTAATGAGTGTGTATTTAATTTTTGATTTTTTGTTTAGTTTTGTTTTTAAATAAGGAAAAGAAATAAAAAAATAATAATAAAAAAAAAAGAAAAGAAAAGGTCCCTTTCTTCTTCCGGACTTGGGCCAATTTTAACAAAATTGGACCAAACAAACAGCCCAAAACCCAGGCCTGCCCGGTCCAGACCACCTGATACCCAGGACGTCCAAACGACGACGTTTTAGTCCAGTGTGATCTGGGCCGTTGATCTCAGATTGATCAACGGCCAAGATCACTTCCCCACAACCCACTGAGGAACCCGACCCGTTTACACCCGGACCGAACCCAAACCCTCAACACTTGAAACGACACCGTTTCACTTAAGACCATCAGATCCAAACCGTAGATCTAGATTGATCTAACGGTTGAGATCAATTCACCCACTAACTATATAAGCCCAGATCCTTACCCTGCCCCCCCCATCCGACACCCAGCCTCCGTCTTCAACCTCATCCTCATCAAACCCTAGAGCCGCCCCTGTATCCCCCACCATGAAAACCGGCGGCATGAACGCCGGTGACCTTCCCCTTAACACCCTAGAACCCCCTTGCCATCCTGAACATGGATCTGTTAACCATGTAGTTCGAATCATCCCCTAGGTCCTCGAATCTTCATTTGAAGATTCGAGTCAAAACTCGGTTTACACCAACCAACCCCAGCTTCACACCAGACACTCCCCAGACCCTCCTCGTGACCAAACCATACTTGGTTTGGTCCGAATCTGACCAGGGAAACATGAATCCCGGATCTGAGTTTTGGAACTTTGTAGCTCTTCATCACTGACCCATGTCCGTCCGAGCCTAAGAGATTAAGGTCTAATGGACCTTAATCGAAGTGTTTCTCATCTGAGAAACACTTCGATTAAAGTCCATTCAGCCTTAAGAGAGGACTGTCCAAATCCGGGTTCAAACTTTTAACTTTTCAAGTTTAAGGTGAGTCTGCTTTCTTTCCTTTATTTGTTTCAGTCCGTGTGATTTGTTTTAAGAGTCTGTTCATATTTGTTTTAAATTTTATCGACTTTTGTTTGTCCACTTTACTTGAACCTCTGTGTTTGTCTGAATCCCCCCTCCTATTCTGATAAGGCCTGTGTATTGGTTGTATTCCAAATTTGTACTGACTAACTGATTCCTTGAAGTATAATTCTGTTTAATTAGTATAAGTCGAGTCATGTGTCCTACACTTTTGAATGTCTGATTTTTGGCTACGATTGTGTATGTTAATGCTAATATAGTCGAGTCGACATGTGTCGTCAATTAGTTTCAACTGTCTGAGCAAAGTAAATCGATTTGCTTCTGTTGAACATTTGTTGAATCAATTAAGAACCAGTTTTGTTTACTTATAGCTGTTGAATTGGATCAGTAGTGCTTAAATTCTGAATCAGAGGGCATGTGCACTTGTGCGCAGCATGTGTATTGGTGCACCTCATGTGTTTTGTGCACAACCTGTTTTCCTGCATAAAAGGGCTTTTAATTTTAAAATGGTTTGACAGCACATGCTGTCAGACATATTCTACTGCCCATACTTGCTTTTAGTTAATAAAATGGAAAAGTTAAATCTGCCAGGGAAGGATGGGGTTTTAATACCTAATTAAACAGGCTGTTAAAAGGGGTGGTGTTGGGGCTTATAAGAGGGGCACATTGAGAGATATAGAGAGAGAGGATCAGAGGATATAGAGAGGATCAGAGGGGAAAAAGAAAAATAGATAGACTGTGAGGAATTCTTTGAAAGAGAGAGCTGGAATACACACTGATAGAGACACACAGACAGAGCACACAGAGATAGAGAGAGATACTAAGAGGGAACATCTGAGAGTTCAAATTTTTTGGAAACAGAAAACTGGAAAAGAATTTTTGTCTGATAACTCAGACAGACAAAACCAGAAGTTGCTTCCTTTCCTTTTGTTTCTGACTTCACTAAATCTGGACCTGTTCTGTGCAACACTGATTTCTCACAACTGAGTCTGCTTATTTGTTGTTTGTTCTACTCGAAAGTTTGGTTTAGTTGGGGTTGATCTCACTCCAATTGTTTTGTGAGTTGTGGTTGCTACTCTTCTGTTTCTTAGTGCTGTTGCTATACTGCCCTGCTGCTACTGTTAGTGCTGTTACTGCTGCTGCATTTGTTCATTGTTACTCTACTGATTGCCCTCTTCTTCAATTGCAAATATTCCCAGGTACACAACCTTTGAACCATGTATTGTTGAAAGTTTGAAGTTGAAGCAGAAATAAAGAAATGAATATCAGTTTATGTTATAGCATTGGTGTAAAAAGATAGTTCGAATGTTAGTTGAGCCTGTATTTTTACTGCAAACTGCAAATATTCTGTATAAACTAGCATACATTCTGTTTAAGATGAACTGTTAGATAGCATGGCTCAACAGTAATGACAGTATGACATAGACAGCATGTTTGATTTAGTATACATTCAGTTCAGTATAACACTTGTTTGGTTTAGTTATGACTGTATAACATAGAGTCATGGTAAGCACTTGTATGTATTTTTCCTAGACCACTGAATTGACAAATCTGTGGTACTAGGTCCGGGGTAAATGTATCCCAAACAAACTCTCATGCAGTCACATTAAGAGTTTGGCTATGAAGGCCAGCTTTACTGTCAGATTATGTGCTCCAATATAAGTTCGATATCGGGTTTCGGTATACATTCTTTGTTTCGAAATAATGTGATGATTGTTGAGAGAAACTAATAGTCATTTTGAGTTCATTTAGTAGTAATTTTCCTAATAAACAGCCGATTTCGTTTATCAATTTCAAATAGGTTAGAGTGTTAAAATAGAACTTGGAGGTCGTTAAACATAACTCAATATATGTTGTTAGTTTGTTGCAATCTCACTTAGCAAATTAATAAGCGTATTCACTCGATGAAGACAAAGCATGAGGTAACCCTCACCTCATGAACAATCAATCAGGTAATCAAACAAGTTTAGGTTCGGCAAACATAATAAGGATTCAGTCTGTATTTGTTCAAACAAGCAAAGTTCGGCATCGTCCTTCTCTTTAAAGATAAACGTAGTAGAAATGTAGCCACTGTAGGGTACCCTTCTAAAATAATGAGACGAGCCTCGCCGAATAAAAATGCAAATTGCGGGGCCCTCAATAATTGATCATGATAAATACTTAGAATTTGGGACGGACTGTTTAGTGAATTCCACTGCCTTCCCCAAAGATAATAACGCGTTTAGATTCTTTAGGCGCGACTTTAAGTAAATTATATTCTTAAAAATCGGGTGCACATTGATGTGACCCAAATCCAAGTCTCAACGGAGTCAAAATGTGTTAACAACTACGGGTGCATTGATTGTGACGTGGTTCGAGATGCATTTTCACGACGTTGTAATTCTATAAAATAAATGATAATAATAAAAGCGTTTAAACTTAATAAAAGCACATAAGTCACAACCTGTATTTAAATCAGATATTTAGCCATTATAACAATTTAAGCGACCGTGCTAGAACCACGGGATTCGAGGGTGCCTAACACCTTCCCTCGGGTCAACAGAATTCCTTACTTAGAATTTCTGGTTCGCAGACTTCATTTGGAAAAGTCGAAAATTTCCTCGATTTGGGATTCAAGATAAATCGGTGACTTGGGACACCAAAAGCCAAACCTTTCCCAAGTGGCGACTCTGAATTAAATAAATAATCCCATTTCGAATATTGTCACTTAAATTGGAAAAACTCCACTCGCGCATTTAACCCTTCGGGGCCTGGCGCACAAAAAGGAGGTGTGACAGTAACCATCCAATTGCTGGTTTTGGCCTCAGGCCCCACAAACTGTATGTCTGCTCTGCTGGAACCCTCTCCAACTTCTACCATATTGACATCAGCGAACAACCTTTCGAAACTCTGATTCAAATCCCCGTCCATCCCAATCAATGGTCCGAGAATTTTTGGGACCGGTGACCCCTTGGCACTTGCTCTAATAAAGGATCTTGAGAGACGCGATATTGGTTTGGGAAGAAACCAAACTCTCTTCTTCATTTTCCGCGCTCGCTTTACATCTGCCGCAGTCGATTTGAACCCAGTCCAAAGGTCTCCAAATTCTTGGGCAAGGAGATAGGTTGGACAATCCCCTGAAGCTCAGCCCCCAGGCCTTTTCCCAGCACAAACCCATTACCCAGCATTTCTGAAACCATCATGACCGTTGCGGAAGCTATCCTAGGGTGCTGAATGATCTCACCCTCAGGAATCTTGTTTGCCGACACTGCATCAAAAATCTGGTAAACCCAGGGACCTTTGTCATCATTAGTCTCTATGAAGGGCACAATAGCGCCTCTCTGTCCTATTCGAACTTGACCATTTGATGCAATGTGGATGGCACCGCTTTGGCCGCGTGGATCCATGGTCGTCCCAACAGAAGGTTATAAGATACCGCGGCATCTAATACCTGGAACTCCATGGAAAACTGGACTGGACCGATGGTCAACTCAAGTATAATATCCCCCACGGTGGCTGTTCCATTTCCATCAAATCCTCGGACGCAAATGCTGTTCTTGTGGATTCTACCGTGGTCGATCTTCGGTTGATTCAGGGTGGATAGTGGACAAATATTGGCACTTGAGCCGTTATCCACCAGTGCCCGAGTAACTGCCGAATCTTCACATTTGACAGTCAAGTAGAGAGCTTTGTTATGTTCCGTGCCTTCCACTGGCAGATCATCATCAGAGAATGTTACCCTGTTCACCTCAAAAATTTTGTTGGCAATTGTTTCAAGGTGGTTCACTGAAATTTCATTGGGCACATGGGCTTCATTCAGTATCTTCATCAGGGCCCGGCGATGTTCATCCGAATGGATCAGTAATGATAACAGCGAGATCTGGGCCGGTGTTTTCTTTAACTGTTCGACCATGGAGTAATCCTGCACTTTCATCTTTTTCAAGAATTCCTCAGCTTCTTCTTCTGACACAGGTTTCTTTGTCACAGCTGGGTTGGATCTTCTCAACTCAATTGGAGCAAAACACCGTCCTGATCGAGTCAGTCCCTGCGCCTCACAACTATCCTCCTCTACTTGTTTTCCCTTGTACATCACCACTGTCTTTTCATACTTCCAAGGCACGGCCTTGCTATCAATCATTGGCAGTTGGACTACCGGCTTTATGGTGACCAGTTCCCTGCATACCCTTTTCAACACAACTACGGGTGTGGGTGATGTCCCTGATATTACCAATTTGGCTGGCTCTGGTTTCTTTGTTGCGGTGGACGAACTCTTTCCCAATATCACCACCGGCTTTACACCTTCCTCCTGCAATTGTACCCCTGGTCTTCCACCGGTCGATTCTTCTTTCGGAGCGGCTTGGATTGTCATAACTGTCTCTGATGGTTTCATTGGCTCTCCTACCTCATATACCAACTCGATCATGTGAGCTTCGTGGTGTACTGGCAATGGGTTCTGGTTGATGTTGGGCGCCTCCAGCGCCTGGACCTCGATTTTGTTGGCATCAATAAGATCTTGTATTGCCTGCCTCAGCCTCCAACATTTTTCGGTATCATGCCCCAGCATTCCTGAGCAGTACTCGCAGCTTATCGATCGGTCCAAATTTTGGGGTGGGGGGTTTGGCTCTCTAGGCTCGACAGGACTCACCAAACCTAGCCGCCTCAATTTGTGGAACACGGCGGTATAGGTCTCTCCCAACTCAGTAAAAGCTCTATGTCTCTGTAGCCTGTCATTTCTAGCAGCTTGACTTCCTCGAAAGCCCGCCCCTGGAGGGTTCCTGTATGCTCTTGGTGGAGGGTAGGCATTTTGTGGTGGAGGGTATGTGTTTTGTGGTGGTGCATATGTGTTTTGGGGGGCTGGCGCGCGCCATTGCGGGCGAACCGGAGGCTGAGTGTATATTTGGGCTTGGTGCACGGAGAAGTGTGGTTCTTGAGTTGGATAGTAGTGTTGTGGCGGGCTATATGCGTAATTTGGCCTGTGGGGTCTGGGTTGGTTGTAGTATGGTTTGCCGGACCTGGACCAACTGCCGGCCTCAACCGTGGCGACTTCTTCTTTCTTCCTCCTCCCCAGCGCACCTCCCATGCCGCTCTGAATAGCCTGGGTCGTTGCCTTGAGTGCTGAGTAATTCAGGATTTTATCAGACCTCAGCCCCTCCTCGATCATAACCCCTATCTTTACTACTTCATTGAAGGATTTTCCAACCGTCGTCACCAAGTGACCAAAGTAAGTTGGATCCAGCATTTGCAGGAAGTAGTCCACCATTTCTCCCTCTCTCATGGGAAGATCAACCCTGGCTGCCTGTTCTCTCCAGTGGAAACCAAACTCGCAAAAGCTTTCCCCAGGTTTCTTTTCGGTCCTCAGCAATGTGAGACGGTCAGGGACTATCTCGAGATTGTATTGAAAGTGACCCGCGAAAGCCTGCGCTAGATCATCCCAAGTGTACCATCTGCTGGAATCCTGCCTGGTATACCATTCCAATGCCGATCCACTCAAGCTTTGACCGAAATAAGCTATCAGTAGCTCATCTTTGCCGCCTGCCCCTCTCATTTTGCTACAAAAGCCCCGCAAATGTGCCATGGGATCACCGTGCCCTTCATATAAATCAAACTTAGGCATCTTGAACCCAGCCGGGAGTTGGACGTCCGGGAAAGGGCATAGATCCTTGTAGGCCACACTGACCTGGTTGCCCAATCCATGCAGGCTCCTGAAGGATTGCTCCAGGCTTTTGAACTTCCTCATTACCTCATCTTGCTCTGGGACCTTAACCGGCTTTTCAATCTCCGCCGGTACCTCTAAGTGCAGATTGTAGGTATGGGGTTCTGGGGCATTGAATGTGGGTTCAGGGGGATAGTATTGCGTATCGTGAGCTTGAAATAACGGCTCGCTGGTTGATCTTTGCAGGGTGGCTGATGTGGGTCCCATAAAAGTGGGAACATTTGGTGTTGGGAGAGGTTGATGGGGTGGTGGAGCTTGGGAATCATGGGGGCTTCTCTCCTGATGATAGCAGTGATTCGGGAGGCTTGTTGAAGGGCCAGAGTGAGGGTATTCCGACATATGCCCTAGTGGTTCAGGGCTCTTTTGTGCTTTGGCCAAAGCTAACTGCATTGCATTCATCTAAAGTCCCATCCTTTCTATTTTTTCCATCGCTTCTTTCAACAACTGGCTTACCGGTCTTTCTTCCTCGGTATTATTTTCTGAAGTAGTCATGCTTGTTGGTACTGGTCCTTTGGATCTGGTTTGATAAGGGTGTGTTGCCAGAATGCTTTAACAACTAACTGTCTGGTATTTGTGGAAAACAACAAACTTGTTAGCGTTAGAGTTTAACAGATTTGATAATAGCACATTAGGGATGCAATGCTCCTAGGCAGTTAACCATTTCTAACATGCTTTGCTTCAAACGCATGTGTCATCCCGGCTTGCTTATTTGCACCTTTAAAGTGCTTTGGGAACCCCTGTATTTCTTTCCATTATTCTTTCCTTTTCTTTCTCTTTCTTTCTCTTTATTTTTTCCTTTCTTTTTAGTGGCGGTCGAATCTTTTGTGGATTGCCTACGTATCACGTCCCTGCGTGAATCAGACCGGGCGTAGTTCTGCCACAAAGTAAAGGCACAAAAATTCTTTTGGAATCATTCAATTCATCACCAAAATTTGCTATTACAAATTACTTATCTCAAACAAAGAACAACAATAGTACAGATTCCAAAGTTCTTAATCTGACTCGATGAAAAGAAAAAGAAAACAACATATGGGAAGACAATAAAGCCAACAAACAAGACTCGAACTAGGGATACATTAAAATTCCAACTTAGGGGATCGCGAGGCATCGTTCGACCTTTCTGCAGACTTTGGTGTAAGGCCTCTCTGCAAGCTCTTCAACTCATTCATGATCCGGTGGACGTAGCCCATGATGGAAGCAAAGAGGGTATCCCGAGGTATTTGCTCACATGCTAGGCATCTCATGTATATGTAGTGCCCAATATCATCAATCCTTCCTCGAATGTTGTCCCTCTCAACGAACAATTGCTCTATTCGTCGGTTCTTTAATCCCAGTGCTTGAGCATTGTCGGCGAGTCGATCCTGGAACTTCTCCATTTGTCTTTCCATTCTGGTCATCGTATCGTAACAGCGCCTTCTGTCAGCTTGGGCATCTCGTGCTTGTTTGAAGATCCGCTCCTGAAGAGTGGAGTTCGTTTTCCTTAATATTCCGATGCTCATTTCAGAATCCCTTATGACTTGTTGCAGATGCTTCCTCCGGGCCAATGTACCTTTTGCCCATCTGACCTTTATTCTTGCTATGCAAGCTTCCGATCTCTCTAATTCTTCTCGGCTTTTGCTGACTTGATTTCTCAACTCTGCTATCAATCTTTCGTCGGAGCGACGTTCCTGTCGGTCGCTGTTACTCTTACTGACTTGGCAAATGCGGGCTTTCAGTGTCTGATTTTCTTTGGCTAATTTGTTCTTTTCACCCTGATCAGAGGCGACTTGCACGTTGTTCTCAAATATAATCCTTTCAACTTGTCGCTTTAGCTTCCCGATTTCAGCCCGGTAGCCTTCCTCCCTCCTTAACCAGCCCCACTGCTCCTGCGAATCATCCGTAAATTGTTGGACGTGAGCTCTTTTAGCAGGTCTCTGACAAATCTGGAACCTTCTCTCGAACCAAACATCGTACTTTGGGTCTACCTCACCCTTAGCCAGTTCTCGAACCATAGTCTTGGGCTCCAAGAATCTACATTCGTGCCACAGCTTTCTAATCTTTCCTTCGGGAAGTATGACTCCTGGGCTCAGCTCAATGGCGTGCTTGCTTAGATCTTCATCAGTGGGAATTACTTGAACTCTTCCTAGCTGGCGCAATACCCGATGAGGAGCATATGGTTGGATGCTGCGAAGTCCCATCAAAAGAATATGACATTCCTCGGCCGCCATGTATATTACCTCCGTATCGGTCAACCACCCAAATGCCCACTCAATTTGGTCGGCTGTTGTTGACCTCAAACGTGTAAGCCATGCTTTGACACCTTCGGGGAATACGACGCCTGTCATTCGTTTCTCAAAACCGGTGATACAGTTCCTCTCGGTCAACCCGTGGTTCATGTATCCTGCTCGGTGACAGAGGTGTTCTTGCATCCACAACTGGAGTAACAAATTGCATCCCTGGAAGAACTTGCCTCCTTCTCGGCATATAGTTAAATCTCGGTAGATTTCAGACAAAATCAAAGGAACCACAGTGCTGTCAGTTCTTTTGATTGCAACATCGGCCATCCCCACAAGGGCTATCTCTACTTTCTTATCTTTGCGGGGACAAATCACGATTCCCAGGAATGCCGTGATGAATGCCAAAGTACGTCTTGCTTCCCACTTGTTTCTGTTCCCAACATGAATTAGTCCGAGGTTTGGTTCTTCAAAACCCTGAGGAGTACCATACCGTTGATATAGGAATTGGAGAGCACAACATCCTCTTGACAAATCATCATTTTGCACCTTCCGACTAATGCTTAGCAAATCCAAAAACGCGTGCGGAGATACTGGCCTTGGTGAAAGTAAATACTGTCCTCTTAGTTTCCCATTCAATCCCGCATATCCGGCGACTTCCTCTAGTGTAGGTGAAAGTTCCAAGTCAACAAAACGGAATACATTGCGGGTTGGGTCCCAGAACGGTATTAGAGCTTCGAGGATATCTGTCCTTGGCTTGATGTTTAGTAGATTGACAAAACCTCCCAATACTCTTCCCACTATCTCTTTACTATCGGCTTCCAGATCGTTCCACCATATGTGGAGTTGTAGAGGGACCTCGCTAAAGACTGAGAATGGTTCATTTTGATTTGTGCTCATCCTGCACATTTATTAAGGTAATTAAAGAAAGAAGACTTTTATTAGACTCAAAACAGAACTATCTATATTTGATTTTGTTTTGAATTTTGAAGATGAAGGACTCGGTTTTCAGATACGGCCTTTCAACACTTCAGGGACGAAGATTTTAAGGCTGTGTGGGTATACCGATCAAAAAATCAACAAAAATGGCCGTCTGTGCAAATTCAAGCCTTCCGGCGTCCCTTTCGGGAGTACTTGGTTATTTATGGCGAAACAGCCTGACTAGATTTATTTCTGATGAGATTAGCATTTGAAATGTTTTTTTTGGTTATCTTAGCAAAAGGGGAAGTTGAACCCGATTAGGGCTGCCTACGTATCTCACATCCGGTGAGAATCAAACCGGCGTAGTTCGCCTAATTAAACAAACAATTTTGAAGTACTTTAAGAAAAATAAAAATAAAAATAAATAAAATAAGGAAAAAAAACTATTACCTTGATTTTTTTATTTTATATATATATTTTTTCTTTTTTTTCTTTTTAACCTATTTTTGCTTCTGTTGGCAAATAAACTAAAACAAAAATCAAGACTCTTTTCCCATAACAAAACAAGTTATTTTTCTCATTTTTTCATTTCTGCAGATCGGACAAACTAAAAATGATAGACTCTTTTTTTTTGAATAAAACAAACTATATTAAAAGTAAAATATTTTTCTCAAAATTTTGTCAGAGTTTCGACGCTATTTGGACATTGTTATTTTTTAAACAGAAGATTAACCTATACACTGCTATTTCTCAAAACTAATAATTTTTTTTTTCATATTCAAAGCCGGTCGTCATGCAAGTCCAAAACAAATAAATGCACAGCGTTGAGTAAGATGCATCAGGATGGTCTTTTATGTTTCAGGTTGCTATTCCTAGACGGACCCAACCCCTGTGTTGAGTCCCCTAAGTCAAAAAATGCACATGATGCAGACAAGCGTTCCTACTAGGGATCCGGCACGTGGCTTTGTTATACTAGGTTCAGAACCTGGGTGTTTGCTCTAGACCTGGCTTACCCGAGCGGACAGCTCGAGCCGGGGGGCAGCGTACCGGGAATACAGAAGCTTCACCGGCTTAGCAACTTGTCCGAACCTCGTTCTAAATTGGGATTTGACACTATACAGAAAAGAAGTCATACGAAGTACACCCTTCTTCATGATTCAGAAGACTCAGAGAGAAGATGGGTTTCGGCACAATTTATATACAGTTCACAAAATATCAAAGCGGTAAAAGCAGTTAGTTAGCACATTAAGCACAAATCATGTAACGAAATCAGATAAAGACAAACATAACAATTTATTCTAAGCTCGATTTCTAACCCTAGACCAGTGGTTCTGGGTTTCCTTATCCCCAGCAGAGTCGCCAGAGCTGTCACACCTCCTTTTTCCGCCCTCTCGAGGGGGTGAAGGAGTTTTTCCAATTAGAGGACAATCGAAACGGGATTTGTTTATTTATGTCAGAGTCGCCACTTGGGATATTTAGGGTGTCCCAAGTCACCAATTTAATCCCGAATCGAGGAAAAGAATGACTCTGTTTAACAGTCCGCGAACCAGAAATCCGGATAAGGAATTCTGTTAACCCGGGAGAAGGTATTAGGCATTCCCGAGTTCCGTGGTTCTAGCATGGTCGCTCAACTGTCATATTCGGCTTGTTTATCTGATTTTATACAATTATGAGCTCATGTGCAAATTTTAACTCTTTACCGCTTTCATTATATTTTTAAAGGAATGTGAACATCGTTTAAAACATGTCTTTGGATTGCGTCACATGAAATGCACCCGCAATACGGAACACATTTTTATTCAATGTTTTGGGATTTGGATTTGGGTCGCATGAAATGCACACCCGAGTTTAAGAAGGTAAGATTATTAAATCGCGCCTAAAGAGTCTAACGCGTTATTGTCTTCTAGGAAGGCAGTGAAATTCACTAAACAGTCCATCCCGAACTCTAAGTATTTATAATTATTTACCGAGGGCCCCGCAATTTTGCATTATATTTGGCGAGGCTCGTCTCATTTATTATTTAAAGGCTAGTCCTAAAGCAATCTATAATTTTCTACTTAACTCGTCTCTAAAATAAAAGCCAGTCCTAATTAATTGTCATATGTGAGAGGGCCTAGTTCTTATAATTCAATTTCAACTAACCAGGCCCAATAACTGAATGAATAAAATGGGACACCTTTCACAAGTGATTTAACACAAAACAGGCTTCATTTAGAATGAGATGAGCGATTTGAGCCTATGGCAAACCCATAAACGAATTGCACAAAAAACTTCACTACTCAGACATGGGCGCTAATTTCATTTAAAAGGCTGGAAATGAAGTGGATTTTCCGCATACAAGACGTATATTATTTCCAAAACGAGATGTATCTATTGCCTTCTTTTTTCTTTTTTTTTTAAAAAAAAAAAAAACAGAAATGGGCACTAACTAAACAAGTGCTCACTATATAAGAGTTATAGCTAGGTGATCACAGATTAAAATAATTCAAACACAGTCCAGTTAAGCTCATATGAAAGCTTACTGGGATTCCACAACTACTCTGAACTACACATAATCAAGCATGTTAATCACAGAAGCCACATTCTTCCAGGAATACATTGAATGCATTCAAAGGTTCTCAAGCTAAAAGCAGTCTAGAGTTTATCAACATTCGAATTACATTAAACTAATACATTGGATGCCTATTCAACTGTTGACGCGACATAATTCAAACAGATAGAATTCCAGGAGCGATTGAGCAAATATTTCATTTCATTTCCATTTCCAAAAAAGCTACAATGACCAGATTCAAACTGTGTACCTGGTAGGAGAACAAAGATACAGTAGGAAAAGATGTCAGCAGTGATAGTAGCAGTGCAGCAACAACACAAGCAGCACTCAGCAACCAAACAAACCCAGCAGCAAACTTAGAAGAAAATCCAACCACAATTTCAGGCCAACCCAAACAGCAACAACCTAAAGAAGCCAATAGGAATAACCAGTAGCGACAGATTTTTAAAACCAAAGTAGAATCCCAGGAGTAGCCTAATGGGACAGTACTCAAATAATAGAAAAACTGGGGACTACCAAATTGAAAATCCAGTAATACAAACAGCACACAGACAGGTGCAAAAAGCAGTGATTTCTGATCTTTTGTTAAACACTCAAAGGCAAAGATAAGGTTGAAGATCTTTGATGTAAAGCTCAACATGGAATGAGGGTCAAACAACCTTAACACTCTTGTTCCTTTCTTCTCAACTCTAAAGTCTTTTTTCTCCACCTTAATATATGATTTTTTCTAACCTTCAATTCTGATCTCCAGCCTTTTTCTTTTTATCCTTTTATGTCTAACCTCTTTTTTTACCTTTGATCTCTAACCCTTTTTTTCCCTCAAATGAACCTATTTATAGGCTAAATACAGGCCAGCCTTACTGCCTTGTTTACCCCAGCCCTCACATTCTGCCCATAACTTCTTAAAACTAAAAAAATGCCCAATGCCCATCCTCCTGACAGCCCCTTAGCATTTGCTTTCTGCCCAAAGGCATGGGCAGCCTATAACTTTTAATTACCCCTATGCTACCAAGTTTGGTTCCCCACTATTGTATTAGTTTAATGCTATTTTAGTACCTTATTGTCAGCCCATCTTAAACTACTCATTTATGCTCTTTTCACACCCCAAACTACCCCTGTTAGCTCCTAATTATTACTGTATTACCCCACTGCAGCAGTAGGACATTTTGAACTTCTGCAAGTTCAAATTCAAGCTGCCCCAAACTGAATTCTAGCTATTATAGTGCAGCTACAATCCATTCACATATAATGTCAAGCAATCAACTAAACGACAATGATTCGATCAGTCATATGAAGCTATACAAATCAGAATTTTTGTACATTCAGTCTTATGAAACTAATCGACATCATTTATCTAATCGACTATACTAATTATGACATGGAATAATCAGTTGACCCAACAAACAACACGAACGGTGCATCAACTGCCTTCAACAACTTTGCACGACACAGGGAATCTATATGAATTATCTATTCGATGACATTAATTAACTCGAACATGTATATCACCATACGCATTCAAAACATAAACAGAATAACAATCGACCGAATAAAAGGTCTTACGAAGATGGAGAACAACTGACAGAAAAATAGAAATAACAAACAAACTGACTAAACATGCTGACAAACTCAAGCAACATTTAAACAAAAAGAGAAAGGAAAGAGGGAACTCACTCTGAAAGCTCAACAACAAACGACCCCAACTTTGACTGGATTTGCCCATTTGAGGCCGAACAAACCTTAATCGAGGTGTTCTCAACCGAGAACACTTCGATTAAGGTCTATTAGATCCCAACCCTCCGTTTAATCTGGCCGGATTCCAAAAATTCTTGTGTTCTAGGGTTCGAACAGTCCGATTTGGGGCTCGAGGATTTGTGGGTAGATTCGGACCAAACCAAGCTTGGTTTGGTCACGAGTGAGGGCAGGATAATGACTGGTATGAATCCGGGGTGGGTTGGTGTAGATCGGGGTTGGGATCGAGTCTTCAAATCAAGATTCAAGATGAAGGGGGATGATTCAAGGTTAGGGGGTAACAGATTTGGGTTCAGGGAGTGAAGGAGGTGCTATGGTGTTAGAGGGGTGACCGGCGGCGTAGATGCCGCCGGGTTTCAGGCGAAGGAAGCTTAGGGCGGCTAGGGTTTGGGAGGTCTGGGTTTGGGTTTGGGTTTGGTACGATGAAGGGGGGTGTTCGGATGGGGGCGTGGGGTAAGAGTTTGAGTTTATATACGTAGTGGGTGGTTAGATCCTGGCTATTGGATGAAGTGAGATCGAGGGCCAGGATCTTTCACTTAATGAGGAACGGTGTCGTTCCACCTAAAAGGAGGTCGGGCTGGTCCGGGGTTAAACGGGTCGGGCATATGGGAATGGCCCGAGGCCATTGGATAGGATTGGGTTAACGGTTGAGATTAGACAGCCCTATACGGCGTCGTTTGGGTAAGTGATTGGCCTGATCCGGGCCGTTCCTCTGAATAAATCAATGGCTCAGAAGGATGATGCCAATACGGCATCATTTGGGGCGTCTCTCAGAAGACCTGGTTTGGACTAGGTCATTGCAAATTAGTTTGGGCCTGATTTTCATTTAAATTTTGGCCCAAATCTGGTATTTTCCTTCTTTACAACTAGACAAAATTCCTAAAAACCAAAATTAAACATACAAATATTAATTAATACCTAAAAACAAATATCACACGAATTAAAACATTTTAATAAAATTACGATGACAACAAAAATGCGTATTTTGTGATTTTCGCTTTTAAACAACCAAAGTATAATTAACTAATTCCTAAATGCACCAATTATTCCTAAATGCCTGCAGCATGTATTTTTGTATTTTCTAACTATAGCGAGGCGAGCATTTACGGACAGAACAATTATCAAAATGTCACATAAATCCTCAAAATTGTACCCGGGGGTAACTTGTTTTATTTCTTTTCCGATTTCTTTTGGAGTAGTTTCCACGAAACAAAAATCACGTGCTCACAGGTACCCCTCATATTTCAGCTACCGCGGGCCGCACCAAATCAACCGCGATCCGCACAAGCCAGTGCGGTCCGCGCATAAATGACCGCGGCCGCACAGGCCTTCCTCTGCAGTGACAGGATTTAGTATTTTGGCCATAACGTTTTCTACAAATGTCCAAATTGCAATATCTTTACCTTTCGGAAACTAGACATGAAGGGCTACAACTTTCGTTTTTAAATCACCTCAAAATTCCTTGTAGATCAAAAGATATGAGCTTCCGAAGTTGGACCAGCGGGAAGGTTTTTCACCGCGGCCGCGCCCACTTTTGTGCGGTCCGGACGACGGCTACCGCGGCCGCGCCCGCTTTTGTGAGGTCTGCAAGCACTCACCGCAGGCACACTCATTTTTGTGCGGATCGCGTGGGTGAGTTCCGGGGCTTGCAACCGTCCTGGACCTGCTACAGCTATGATTTTCGGCCTAAAACATCCCCAAACCTACCCGGGACCCCCGAAACTTCAAACTAATTGTACCAACACATCCCATGACATCGTTCAAACTTGTTCAACACTTTGGAACGCTTACAACAACATCAAATCACTAATTTAACATAGGATTCAAGCCTAAGAACTCCAAGAACTCTTAAATTATGCTTTCGATCAAAAGGTCTATCAAAATTCGTCTTTATGACCTGAAATTTTACACACACATCCCAAATGACACAACGAAGCTACTGCAACTCTCGAAATTCCATTTCGACCCCTTTATCAAAATCTCGCCTATCAACCATAATTTGCCAAAATATCAATTTCGCCAATTCAAGCCTAAATCTTCTCTACAACTCCAAAACCCATTCCGATCGCGCTCCTAAGTCACAAATCACCTCCCGAAGCTAACCGAACCATCAGAACTCACTTCCGAGCCTTCTAACACATAAGTCGACATCCGGTTGACTTTTTCCAACTTAAACTTTCTTAAAAGAGACTAAGTGTCTCATTTCTTACCAAATCCTCTCTGAACTCGAACTAATCAACCAATCACATAAAACACGGATAACAAAGCGTAAAGAAGCTGAAATAGGGGAAACAGAGCGGTAACTCATGAGACGACTGGCCGGATTGTCACATCCTCCCCAACTTAAACAAACGTTCGTCCTCGAACAAGTCAAGAAACATACCGGAAGCCTCAAACAGATGAGGATATCTGCTCCGTATCTCCCGCTCAGTCTCCCAGGTAGCCTCCTCCATGGGTCGACCTCTCCACTGCACTTTTACTGAAGTTATATCCTTTGACCTCAACTTCCAAACCTGGCGACCCAAAATAGCTACTGGCTTCACATCAAAGGTCAAATCATCATCCAACTAAACCGTGCTGAAGTCCAAAACATGAGACGGATCCCCAATATACTTCCGGAGCATAGAAACATGAAATACCGGATACACACTCGACAGGCTGGGTGGGAAAGCAAGCTCATAAGCCACCTCCCCAATCCTCCTAAGCACCTCAAAAGGCCTAATGAACCGCAGACTCAACTTGCCTTTCATCCCAAACATCATAACACTCTTCATGGGCAAAACCTTCAGCAAGACCTTCTCACCAACCATATAGGACACATCTCGAACCTTCAGGTTCGCATAACTCTTCTGACGCGATTGCGCTATACGAAGCCTCTCCTGAATCACCTTCACCTTCTCTAAAGTATCTTGAACCAAGTCTGTCCCCAATAGTCTAGCCTCGCCGGGATCGAACCAACCAACCAGAGATCTACACCGCCTCCCGTACAAAGCCTCATACGGAGTCATCTGAATACTCGACTGGTGTAAGCACGTGATTTTTGCCCTATATGAGAATTACTCCTAAAAAATTCAAAAATAAAATGATTTTCTTTGGTGTGCAATTTTGTGATATTTTGAATAATTATTTGTATTTGTCTATGCGTGTTTATTTGCTAAATTAATAAAAAATACAAAAATATGTCGCATTTTGCATGTAGGATTTAATTCTACAATTGTTAGTAATTAAATTTGTTTTACAAAAATTAAAAAACTACAAAAATAGGCATCGTTTGCATTTTTAGCATTTAATGTCCAAATATACAATTTTATGCTTAATTATTACTTAAAAGCTCAACCATGGCTGCCCTTTCCCCATCACCCTCATGCCACACACACACGTCAACACATACACACACATATACAACGGAAAAAGCACACACGCAGCGGCTGCTCTTCTTCGTTCTTCACTCCAAACGACTATCGTCGTCATGCCACTGTTGCTTCGTTTTCTTCCAGCTGCTGCTGGCACGCGTCAACACTGCTGCTGCTCGACACCCCACTGCTGCTGCTGTTCAACGTCGACCAAACGCCATTGCTTCACCATAGTCCGTTGACAAAGCTCCTTCGTCGCCGCTGCTTCTCCTCCTTCCTCCGCCGCTGCTTCTGCTTCTCGATGTCGTGCTGCTGCTGCTCGTCGCAGCAGGTGTTGGACGGACTGCTGCTGCTGCTCGTCGTGGCAGTAGCTGCGGGTTGCTTCTACTTCTTCTTCGTCTTCGTCGTCCTTCGTTCCAGCTTTGGTCGAGGCTCGGACAGATTTGTTTACAATCAAAGTTCGTCGTTGTTCATCTTAGGTTAGTTGTTCTAAGTTTTATTTTTGTTCATATTTTTGTTGGATATTTTTCGGATCCAAAATCGTTAAATGATAATCCTTGTCTTGTTCGTTGATTCATCGTTGAAATAATTTTCTAGTGTGTTCATGTTGTTTTGTTAAATTAATTTTCAGATTTCAAAATAGAAGTTTAATTAGTTGTTTTCATATTCATTTCATGTTTGTATTATTGTTTAAGTGAATATTTGTTAGTTTGATGTTTGTTAGATTCAAATTGAAATTTAATTAACTATTTCTTCAATTTGTTTCATGAGTTTATGTATTGTTAGAAATTGTTAATATTGTTAAGTTCAAGCTTAAGTTCATAATTGTTTATACGTCGATCTTGTTATTTGTCTAAAAGAATTTAGTTGTGTTAAATGAAATATATTGATTTAATCGTTTAATCCGTCATGTTTGTTGTGTTAAAATAGATTCATTCATGTTCATACTTTGTTTGGATGGTCTTGAATCCGAATTTTGTATAGTTTGATTTCTTGTTTATCATTTATGATTATTTCTTGAATTTGTCTCATAATCTTGTTTAAGTTTAATATAGGAATTGTTTGTTGTAATGTTGTTAGAATTGATTTTAAGTTCAATATGATTGAAGTTAGAAATCTAAATATACTTGTTTGTTGTAGTTGTTGAATCCGAAAATAGGATTGTTTGTTGCTAAAATATTGTTCAATCAAATTTTAGTTGTTCTTTGTTGTTCAATTTGTGTTCATGTGATTTGTTGTTGAAATGATGTTAAAATCGTGTTCATGTGATATTGTTGTTATGATGTTCATCCGTGTTCATATTGTTGTTTGAACATTGTTAGAAATTGATCATATTGTCTATATTTTGGTTAAGTTTGATTAATTGATGTGTTATAGCTGATGGGTAGTTTGGTAATTTATAGTACTTTCGGGGGTAAAATAGTAATTTGCAATAGGATCAGAGGGGTAGTTTAGGAATTGTACATTTTGTAATTGTTTATATGAAGCATGGGGGACAAAATAAAATGGGGTGGGTTGTGATATGGTTATTTAATATAAAGGGGGGACAAGATTTAATTTAAAGGGGGAATCTTGCATTATTTTATGTTAGGCATGAGGGACAAAATGAAATGGGGTGGTGTGATATGTTTATTTAATGTAATGGGGATGAGTGGGAAGATAATGGGTTGGGTAGAGAAAAAGTGTTGATTTTAATTAATTGAAAGGTTTATGGGATGAGTTATAAGAAGAAGTCTTGAACACAAGACAAGAGAACAGAGAGAACAGATAAGAGAAAAATACACAGATACGAGAGAGAGAAACAAATCTGAAAATAAGAGAGAGAAAAGGGCTGAACATTTAAGAGATAAAAAATTCCGAAAAATATTTAAGCTTTCAAATAAAAAAAAACTAAAAAAAAACATTTTGCTTTCTTTGTTTGAAATCAGAATTAATTGTTGTTTCATCAAAGCTGGAAGCTTTTGTTTTTTTTTGGGGATTACTACTCCACCGGTTTGTTACTGGGTTGTTACTGTTGCTGGGCTATTGTTGCTGTGTTGTACTGATTTTACTGCTGCTGCTGATTCTCATATTCATTTTCTTTTGCTTCCAATATCAGGTACACAACTGAAAAGCTGGTTATTGTAATCCGAAATATGAAGCGTGAATACATATGAAGAATGAAAATTTGAAGTTTTAATTTCGTTTTTTTCTTTGTTCCTTTTGTTGATTGTATTTAAGCTATTTCATGAATTACTAAATAATAACTGGAATAAGAAAATAATATCATAAGTTAGTCTGTAATAAATCGGTTCGACAAAATAGGTTAATTCACTAGTTATGAAGGCTTCAAGATTATAGGTTGATCATGAACAAGTAGCTAAATTTAGCTAAGACACGATTTTAAATTAAACATCGTAAATTAGGCATTAAGGCATGACTTGAGCTTAAGCAATATTAGAAGAACGTTTAAGTCTAATAAACTTTCTAATAAGCTTTAGTAATTATGGTTAAATTTAGTTTCAAATGATTGTGAATAATTAATCTCAATAATATTGTTTTTAAAAATAACAATGCTGAGTTTTAATCTAGCTATATTTGTTTATTTTGAATATTAGTTGTTGAATTTTTATTTAATTTATAATTTTCGAAATTAAGAATAAAATTCCTTTTTCATCAATATTTGTATTAACCAAGCAATTAGCGTGTCATGTTTTCTTAAATAATAATAATAATAAAAAACGTAATTAATTAGGATTTTCTTTATTCATTTTAGAGACTAATTTTAAATAGCAAAATGTAGTCGCTTTAAGATTTATCCATTTAGGAAAATAAATGAGATGAGCCTCGCTTAATAAAATGTATAGATTGCGGGACCCTCAATAAATGTACATTTAATTGCTTAGAATTAAGGAGGAGTCGTTTAGCAAATTTCACGGCCCTACCCCAAAGTAATAAATCGCTAATTGCTTTAGGCGCGATATAATAATAATACATTCTTAAACACGGGTATGCATTTATGCGACCCAAATCCAAATCCCAAAACATTGAATAAAAATACGTTCCGGATCGTGGATGCATTTTATGTGACCCAATCCAAAGACATGTTTTTAAACGATGTTCACATTCTTTAAAAAATATAATAATGTAAGCTGTAAAAAGATAAAACTTGCACATGAGTCCATATTTGTATAAAATCAGATAATCAAGCCAGATATAACAGTTGAGCGACCGTGCTAGAACCACGGAACTTGGGAATGCCTAACACCTTCTCCCGGGTTAACAGAATTCCTTATCCGGATTTCTGGTGCGCAGACTGTAATACAGAGTCATTCTTTTCCTCGATTCGGGATTAAAATAGGTGACTTGGGACACCCTAAATCTCCCAAGTGGCGACTCTGAAATAAAGAAATAAATCCCGTTTCGACTGTCCTTTAATTGGAAAAAACTCCCACGCACCCTCGCGGGGGCGGAAAAAGGAGGTGTGACAGTTCTGGCGACTCTGCTGGGGACATTTCTAAAACCCCAGAACCACTGGTTCAGGGTTAGAAATTCGAGCTTAGATAAATTGTTATATTTGGCTTTATCTGATTTTTACATGTTTGAGCCTAATGTGCTAAATGCTGCTTTTACCGCTTTGATATTATTTGACTGTATATATAAACTGTGCCGACACCCTTCTCTCTTCACCTCCGGGGATGTGCTTACTGGTTGAGACTCCCTATTCTGTTAGTGTCATACCCTGAAATAAGAAAGAGGTCGGACAAGTTACGAAGCCGGATGGCCTTTTGGTTCCCGGTAAGTTGCCCCCTCCTCGACTCGAGTTGTCCGCTCGGGTACACAGTCCAGTACACTGACCCAAGTTTTGAATATAGAATAACGTGACTTCATGCCGGATCCCTAGTAGGAACGCTTATTTGCATCACGTTGCATTTGACTTAGGGGACTCAACACATGGGTTGGGTCCGTCTAGGACTAGCAACCTGAAATGAAAAGACCATTCTGATGCATCCTACTTGCTCTGTACATATATTTGTTTCGAACTTGCATGTTGACCGGTTTTTGAATCTCGGGAATGTTAGATAATTGAAAAAAAAAGAGAAATATCAGTTAGGGAGTTAATTGATTATCTTAGAAATAAAAAAAATCAATGACCAATTACTAGCGAAACTCTGCCGGAATTTTGAAAAAAAGGAAAATGTTTTATTTTGTTTTACTAAAAAAAAAATCAAAGAAAATAGAAAAAGAGCCTTTTATTTTTGGAAAGTTGGTTGTTGATAAAGAAAAGGATAAGAAAAGTTTTTGTTCTAGTTTGAAAAACATAAGTTGTTTCATTATTTGTTGAAAAAGGAAAGGAAAAAAAAAGGGTCTTTTATTTTAGTTTGGAAAATAGGTTGTTTTATTATCTGTAAAAATAAAATAAAAAGTCTATTATTTTTAGCTTGGAAAAATAGGCTATTCTATTTGTTGAAAAGAAAAAAAAAAGAGTCTTGTTTCTAAAAAATAGTTTTATTCGCTTATGAAATGCCAAAAATAAAAATGGAAAAGAGTCATGTTTTAAAATAGTTCGGTTAATTTGCCCGAACTACGCGGGTTTGATTCTCACCGGATGTGAGATACGTAAGCAACCCTCATCGGGTCCAACCCCTTTTTTTGCTAAAATAGTCAAAAACCAAAAAATAAATAAAAAACGTGTCAAAATTTTTTATTTTGTCATAAATAAGTCTAGTGGTGTCCAACCTCCCCTTTTGCTAAAAATAGCCAATAAAAAACATGTCAAATTTTAATTTTGTCATAAAGAAGTCGGGTGACGCTGTTTTATCAAGACATAGCCGAATGTTCCCGAAAGGGACGCCGGAAGGCTGACTTTGCATAAACAGCCACCTTTTGGGTCATGTTTAGGATTTTTGGTCTAGTTGACCCACACAGCCTTAAAAATCTTCGTCCCCGAGGTGCTGAAGGGTCGTGTTTACAACACCCGGTTTTTATTGTAATTTGAAAAAAAAAACAACAAAGAGTCAGCGGTTAGGTGAATACCATTTGAATTTTTGGTCAAAATAAAGCCGAGCCAGCTTCGGCCGCGTCTTAAATCCGTTCTTGCCGAAATAGCCTTAGAGTATCTTTCAATTGTCAAAATGTTATTTTCGTAAAAGAACGGACAAGTTTGTAAAGTGTCAAAATAATCCTCCCCGGCCTTAAAATTCATGTGAGATTTGGAAGGGGGCACATTTGCAAAAATAGTTGTTTGGTTGCATTTGTCAAACGGGAAAAGGAAGCTGGCCTTTTTTTGAGGTTATAAATCTTTTGGCTAGAATATATGGGTTGTTTGATTTTTGAGTTTGTTGGTCATCTTTCAACCTTTGAAACCCAGTTTATTTTATTATGAAAATTGATAAAAAAAATGTGTCTCATTGTTGTTACCTTTCATTTGGTCCGAACTACGCAAGGTCTGATTCATGCGGGGTCATGATACGTAGGCAATCTCCATAAGATTCGACCACCACTGAAAAAGAAAAAAAAGGGAAGAAAGAAAAATAAAGGAAAGCGCAAGTGCATTGCATCTCTGATAGAACGGTTTAACTGCTTAGGTGCATTGCATCTCTAATATATGATTATCTGTCAAATGCCCTGACACTAACGTGATGGCTTCCCTTTGCTGTGTTCATATATAGAAAAGTGGTTGATTGTGGTAACTCCTCCCTGCAAAGCAAATGACACAGAACCTCAGAACAGGGTGGGTCGGTACTGATGACCGACAACAATTGGTCGAACAGAACAACGGGTTGGTAGAAGAAGTGAAAATGCTGAGACAACATGTGGCAGACATGTATCAGGCATGGATAACTGGGAAAGCACCACCCCCACCACCGCCAAGCTTTTCAAACTCTGGCATTACCCATCCCCCATACTCTCCATCCCAACCCACTTATGACAGCTTTCCTAGCTACTCGAGTAGCTCCATCACTCGTCCACGCTACTCCCCTCCCCAATGCTACTTCTCTCCACGAGATTCCCAAAGACGGGCTTCACTTTCCAAATACCCAGCTCCACAGAAGGCCTATCCACCCTCACAAGCCTACCGGAAGCCCCTGGATCAGGTTTCCGGCCCAATCAAGCATTTAGGAACGAAAGGTTGCTGAAACGAGGAAAGGCTCTCACCCCTATCGGAGTATCTTATGCAAGTCTGTTTGAAAGGCTAAAGCATGCTGGCTCGATTGAGCCACTCCCCGCATGTACTCCAAATCCACTTGCAAGGAGCTTTGATCCGGCAGCGCGAGATGCTCCTACCACTCCAATGTCATAGGGCACAACATTGAGAGCTGTCATAGTTGGAGAAGGGAAGTAGAGCAAATGATCCAAGAAGGGCGGGTTGTGATTAATAACAGTGACATGGTGCACTCGAGCCCCCTTGAGAACTTGCCAACGGATGTTGATGATATTGAAGCTGGTAATGGTCTTGACAGTATCGATGCAAAGCTCAATGGCTAAGATGCCAGTCTTGATAAAGTGGAAGGACGCTCTGTTCCTTGGTTAACAAGAGAGAAGCTTGTGGTGGCTTATTTTGTTGACATTTATGTTGTTTGGATTATTAGGGTTATAAGTCGGATATTGTCTTGTCCAGTTTGTTTTAGGATTTTGTTCTGGATTGTTTTGTTTGTTTTGTTATTTAAACCATTTCACCGGTAGTCTAATACAAAATCCGGTCTTTCTTTATTTCCAGTCATCTCTTTGTTTGGTCCTTTTATCATTTTTGTTCAGTGCCGATTCTAGTGACATGACATGCGCACACAGTTTGGGCTTAACCTTAAAAGTTAATCGTAAAACCCTGGAAAGGCGATCAGACCATTTAAAGGAAATAAGAACGGTTTGGGATTATTTGAAGCCCGAGTCATGTGGAACTGGGGCAAATTAAACACAAAGAAAACCGTTAAAATCAAGATTCTCCAAATTGGTGTGAGGGTCATTCATGATAATGAGAGTGTCGCCCAACGATGTTTTAGAAATAACAAAGGGAAAAGCAAATGTTTAACATAATTGTCAAGCCCAGCACCGTCGGAAGAGACTATAAATCTATTATTTGTTGTGTTGTTTGCATTTGGCATGTTTTGAAGACTGGAATGACGAAGGCATTTTGTTCTGCTACCTAAACACTTTATCCTTCGTTACCCCTCTTGAGCCTTACTTATTTTTCTTTCATACCCCTCGTTCAGAATCAGTAAAAACGACTAGAAAACGCGAGCATGGCATGAAAACATGAAAAAAAAGAGAAGAAAAAAGAAAGAAAAAAAAAGAAGAAAAGAAAACAACAAAACGAAAAAGAAAAGAAAAAATGAAAAAAAAAACAAAAGAAAGTCAAATGAAAAAAGAGGAATTGGGAACTACGTTTGACCTGATTCCTCAAAGAGGATACGTAGGCGCCTCACGGCTCGGTCATAGGGTGCATAGTGTGCATAGTGTGCATGGTGTGCATAGTGTAACAAAAAATTTAAAAAAATATATATAATAATAAATAATCCCCAAGGAAGAAACTGGGACAAAGGTTGCGCTTGTTGTAAACAAATATGATTTCGAAGGTTGTAATTTTGAACCCCAAATTTGATTTGTTTTTGAGCCTTTAATACCCTTTCTTTCTAAGCCTATCCAAAAAACCCACATTAGGGTCCAAAGAAAGACCTTCTGACCAGTATGCAAAAGATGCCAAGTCAGACAAATGAGAGTCTTACCGGCGAACATAACTCCGCCCCACAGCAGAAAGGACTCTAATCTCCAGCAGAGAGAGTCATACCGGCAACACTCCAAATCCCTAGCTGGAAAGTGATACAAATGAGAGAGTCTTATCGGTGAAAATCTTCACGGACACCATAAGGCGATGAAAGCTGAGAGAAAAACCAAAATGAGAGAGACTTGATAGTGAAAACCCTTCGGGCACTACAAGTCGAATAAGATTGAGAATCAGATGGGGAATTGCCAATTGAAGGTCTTGAAAGACGATTGACGACGGAAGATAGGCCACAAATGCATGCCATGACCATTAGAGTCGGTGTCTGCGTTTGATAGGTTTTTATTTATAGTTTCTTTTGTTACAGAGACATCTTTTTCATTTGTCTTTTATTCTGTTCCTTTTTTTATCTTTTTCCTTTCATAGAAAAACTCCCCAATAGAGTCTGTCTGGTCAAAACAAGTGTGAATTGACTTCAAAATATGCCATCAGCTTTCCAATTATGCAAGATAAGATCTGACTAGTACATCCAAGTGGTATAGTCAGCGAGGAACAAACGCGAGGCCAGTGTCAAAAAAAGATATCCCCAGCAAAAGGGAATTGACAAAAGGATTGACAAGTGTCAAGAGGGATACCCTTGCCGAAATCAAAGGTTATAAACCTCAAGGCCAAGGCCCGTTGAACAAAGAAAGGAGAGCAGTGAGCATGATTTGGGGAAATTCATACTAGACTAAAAGGTCGAGGAAATGCCAGTTTTCGAGCTATGCCACAAAAGAAGAGGGATATCCCCAGCAGAAAGGGATTATCCCCAGCAAATAATATCATCCCCAACAAGTTGTGGAGCGCAGAGCAAGGAAGGAGAAAAGGAAAAGTCATCCCAGTAGGAGTATCACAACCAACCACCACGTTTTAAACTAACAAATTTTGTTTGATTTGAAACAGGTAAAGGAAATGACATTGATGACAGAAATGCATGCCATAAGGGAGACTGTCAAACTGGGGCAGAAAATTTTCCTTTCATTTGGAAAATTTTCTGGAAGTCAGGTACCCATTCGAGGAAGAATAAAGATAGCACCAGTCTCAAGGGAAGTGGTATTTGAACCAGTGTTGCCCCAACATAATAAGTTTAAATGGAGGAAGTATTCCCCAGCAGACAGAATAAAGGGATGACACTTGTGCTTAGAAAAGCAAAAAGCCATTATCATCCCCAGCAGCTTCCAGAAGAATGAAGCATCGACTTGAAGGGATAAAATTCCCCAGTAGCGTTATCCTCAACAACGTTATCCCGAGAAGATAAAACTTTTATCCCCAGCAGTGTTGAAAAAAAAACAAAAAAAAGGAAAAAAAAAGAAAAAAAAATTGAATTTGAAGGAGGGGAAGAAAGGAGACTTCCCTAGTAGTATTATCCCCAGCAATCAGGCGTCCACCTGGAGAACAAGGAAGAGCAGTTGGAGTATTAACAATCAGGCGTCCACCTGGAGAACAAGGAAGAGCAGTTGAAGTATCAGCAATCAGGAGCCCACCTGGAGAATAAGGGAATACAATGGAAGTATCAGCAATCAGGAGCCCACCTGGAGAATAAGGGAATACAATTCAAATTTTAAGTAATCAGGAGCCCCCTCTGAAAAATAGAATGGTGATTTGTTGGTTGAAGTTGGGAGCCTGCCCATATAACAGAGGAATACATTCAGTCTTTTCATTTCAAAAAAAAAAAAAACGAAAAAAGAAAGAAAAAGGGGGAAGTAGTTTGCAGAGGAATGAAACATCCTACTCAAAAGGAAGTAATTTTGGAAGGAGTAAGATAACATATTTACTCAGCAGAGTTATCCACAGCAGTGTTATCCCCAGTGGATCATCGAGATGTAGAAGCATCCTCGACAGAGTTTCGGGCAACCCAGAGTGGGTAAGGAAGAAAAGGAAAAGTCATCCCCAGCAAAATAATCCCCAGCAGTTTCGAGGGAAGACAACACAGGTAAGTAAATAATTCAGGAAGAAGGAAATGGTTCACGCATAGGAGAGGCATTTCCTCCTAAGTCTAGTTTCACCCATAGGAGATGCATTTCCTCCTAAGTTTACTTTTACCCCATAGGAGATGCATTTCCTCCTAAGTTTAGTTTTTACCCATAGGAGATGCATTTCCTCCTAAGTTTGTTTTAGTTTCACCCATAGGAGATGCATTTCCTCCTAAGTTTGTTTTTACCCATAGGAGATGCATTTCCTCCTAAGTTTGTTTTAGTTTCACCCATAGGAGATGCATTTCCTCCTAAGTTTGTTTTTACCCATAGGAGAGACATTTCCTCCTAAGTTGTTGTTGAACCAATAGGAGACGCATTTCCTCCTAAGTTTAGTTTCACCCATAGGAGAGGCATTTCCTCCTAAGTTTAATTTTTACCCATAGGAGAGGCATTTCCTCCTAAGTTTAGTTTCACCCATAGGAGAGACATTTCCTCCTAAGTTGTTGTTGAACCAATAGGAGAGGCATTTCCTCCTAAGTTTAGTTTCACCCATAGGAGAGGCATTTCCTCCTAAGTTTGTTTTCACCCATAGGAGAGGCATTTCCTCCTAAGTTTAGTTTCACCCATAAGAGAGGCATTTCCTTCTAAGTTTGTTTTACCCATAGGAGAGGCATTTCCTCCTAAGTTTATTTTACCCATAGGAGATGCATTTCCTCCTAAGTTTCTTTTAGTTTCACCCCATAGGAGATGCATTTCCTCCTAAGTTTAGTCTTACCCATAGGAGAGGCATTTCCTCCTAAGTTTATTTTACCCATAGGAGAGGCATTTCCTCCTAAGTTGTTGTTGAAATCAGGAGTCCGCCTGGAGAACAGAGACATACTTTTCAAGTTTGACGTCAGGAGCCCGCCTGAAGAGAGGAAAATCGTTTTTAAAAGTTGTTGAAATCTTGCCAACCTAAACAAAGGAATGGCGATGTATTGTTTGAAGTCAGGAGCCTGCCTGAAGAGAGAAATGACGATTATTTTCAAAGTTGTTGTAAGGAGCCCGCCTGAAGAGAGGAAAGGCGTTTTTAAAAGTTGTTGAAATCTTGCCAACCTAAAGAAAGGAATGGCGATGTATAGTTTGAAGTTAGGAGCCCGCCTGAAGAGAGGAATGGCGATTTATTTTCAAAGTTGTTGTTGAAGTCAGGAGCCCGCCTGAAGAGAGGAAAGGCGTTTATTTTAAAAGTTGTGTATTTGAAGTCAGGAGCCCGCCTGAAGAGAGGAATGACGCTTATTTTTAAAAGTTGTTGTTGATGTGGGGAGCTCGCCCAGATAACAGAGGAATACATTTCAGTCTTTTCATTTCAAGCATTGAAGTTGGGAGCCCGCCCAGATAACAGAGGAATACATTTCAGTCTTTTCATTTCAAGCATTGAAGTTGGGAGCCCGCCCAGATAACAGAGGCATACATTTCAGTCTTTACATTTCAAGCATTGAAGTTGGGAGCCCGCCCAGATAACAGAGGCATACATTTCAGTCTTTACATTTCAAGAGTTGAAGTTGGGAGCCCGCCCAGATAACAGAGGCATACATTCAGTCTTTAATTTCAAGTGTTGAAGTTGGGAGCCCGCCCATAGAACAAGAGGCATACATTTCAAGATCAAGTCAGAGGACAATAAAACAGAGGGTTACAATAGGAATCCCCAGCAGGAAACAATAAAATTCCCCGGCACCAGGAAACAGAAGGTTGCAACAAGAGGTCACAGTACAAACTCAAGTACATGTGTCAAAAGAAGAAAAGCACCGGAAGAAATGCAAGCAGACAAGGAAGCAAGGCAACAAAAACAAATTGTACTCTAGCCTAGCTTCTTGTTTTCTTTTAAGCAAGGTGTAACAAGGAGATCGGTAAGTAGTAGTAATAGCATGCAACAACAGTAACAATGCAGTCTCACGGTAGTCCCAGCTACCAAAATTTCTCGAACTACATTGACCTGATTCCTGTTTAGCCCAGGATATGTAGGAAACCTTTGAAGCAAAGGTTCGGTCAAATCTTTTTCAAAAATGCTTCACACGGAGTACTCGGAGGGGCAAAAATCGCTCGCTTTATCTTTGCACGAAAACCCTTCGTGTCTTCGGGCAAAGAGGGGCAGCTGTAAGCACGTGATTTTTGCCCTATACGAGAATTACTCCCAAAAAATTCAAAAATAAAATGATTTTCTTTGGTGTGCAATTTTGTGATATTTTGAATAATTATTTGTATTTGTCTATGCGTGTTTATTTGCTAAATTAATAAAAAATACAAAAATATGTCGCATTTTGCATGTAGGATTTAATTCTACAATTGTTAGTAATTAAATTTGTTTTACAAAAATTTAAAAAACTACAAAAATAGGCATCGTTTGCATTTTTAGCATTTAATGTCCAAATATACAATTTTATGCTTAATTATTACTTAATTGGGCGTTAATTGATATTGGGAGTTAATTTGCGCTTTTATAACTTAATTTAATTCTTAATAATAGTTTAAGTATTTTTATAATTTAGTTTTAGAGAAATAAAAGAAGAAAAGAGAGCGAAAATATAAAGAAAGTCGGAATTGGGCCTCTTCTTCAATTTCAAGCCACAGGCCCAAATGGCCCAACCTTCCCTACGACCCAGTCCATTTCGAACTAGGTCGACCCAGTCCATAACCCAACACTCCTATTATTTTACAAACAAAATAAAATAAAAAAAAGGAAGAAAAAACCCTAAAAAGACCTAAGTCATCCGCCCCCCCCCCCCCACTTTTGCTTCTTCTTCTCCAAAGTTTCTCTTTAGCATCAATGGCTTCCCCCTCAAAGCTCAACCATGGCTGCCCTTTCCCCCTCACCCTCATGCCACACACACACGTCAACACATACACACACATATACAACGGAAAAAGCACACACGCAGCGGCTGCTCTTCTTCGTTCTTCACTCCAAACGACTATCGTCGTCATGCCACTGTTGCTTCGTTTTCTTCCAGCTGCTGCTGGCACGCGTCAACACTGCTGCTGCTTGACACCCCATTGCTGCTGCTGTTCAACGTCGACCAATCGCCATTGCTTCACCATAGTCCGTTGACAAAGCTCCTTCGTCGCCGCTGCTTCTCCTCCTTCCTCCGCCGCTGCTTCTGCTTCTCGATGTCGTGCTGCTCCTGCTCGTCGCAGCAGGTGTTGGACAGACTGCTGCTGCTGCTCGTCGCGGCAGTAGCTGCGGGCTGCTTCTACTTCTTCTTCGTCTTCGTCGTCCTTCGTTCGAGCTTTGGTCGAGGCTCGGACAGATTTGTTTACAATCAAAGTTCGTCGTTGTTCATCTTAGGTTAGTTGTTCTAAGTTTTATTTTTGTTCATATTTTTGTTGGATATTTTTCGGATCCAAAATCGTTAAATGATAATCCTTGTCTTGTTCGTTGATTCATCGTTGAAATAATTTTCTAGTGTGTTCATGTTGTTTTGTTAAATTAATTTTCAGATTTCAAAATAGAAGTTTAATTTGTTGTTTTCATATTCATTTCATGTTTGTATTATTGTTTAAGTGAATATTTGTTAGTTTGATGTTTGTTAGATTCAAATTGAAATTTAATTAACTATTTCTTCAATTTGTTTCATGAGTTTATGTATTGTTAGAAATTGTTAATATTGTTAAGTTCAAGCTTAAGTTCATAATTGTTTATTCGTCGATCTTGTTATTTGTCTAAAAGAATTTAGTTGTGTTAAAGGAAATATATTGATTTAATCGTTTAATCCGTCATGTTTGTTGTGTTAAAATAGATTCATTCATGTTCATACTTTGTTTGGATGGTCTTGAATCCGAATTTTGTATAGTTTGATTTCTTGTTTATCATTTATGATTATTTCTTGAATTTGTCTCATAATCTTGTTTAAGTTTAATATAGGAATTGTTTGTTGTAATGTTGTTAGAATTGATTTTAAGTTCAATATGATTGAAGTTAGAAATCTAAATATACTTGTTTGTTGTAGTTGTTGAATCCGAAAATAGGATTGTTTGTTGCTAAAATATTGTTCAATCAAATTTTAGTTGTTCTTTGTTGTTCAATTTGTGTTCATGTGATTTGTTGTTGAAATGTTGTTAAAATCGTGTTCATGTGATATTGTTGTTATGATGTTCATCCGTGTTCATATTGTTGTTTGAACATTGTTAGAAATTGATCATATTGTCTATATTTTGGTTAAGTTTGATTAATTGATGTGTTATAGCTGATGGGTAGTTTGGTAATTTATAGTACTTTCGGGGGTAAAATAGTAATTTGTAATAGGGTCAGAGGGGTAGTTTAGGAATTGTACATTTTTTAATTGTTTATATGAAGCATGTGGGACAAAATAAAATGGGATGGGTTGTGATATGGTTATTTAATATAAAGGGGGGACAAGATTTAATTTAAAGGGGAATCTTGCATTATTTTATGTTAGGCATGAGGGACAAAATGAAATGGGGTGGTGTGATATGTTTATTTAATGTAATGGGGATGAGTGGGAAGATAATGGGTTGGGTAGAGAAAAAGTGTTGATTTTAATTAATTGAAAGGTTTATGGGATGAGTTATAAGAAGAAGTCTTGAACACAAGACAAAAGAACAGAGAGAACAGATAAGAGAAAAATACACAGATACGAGAGAGAGAAACAAATCTGAAAATAAGAGAGAGAAAATGGCTGAACATTTAAGAGATAAAAAATTCCGAAAATATTTAAGCTTTCAAATAAAAAAAACCTAAAAAAAACATTCTGCTTTCTTTGTTTGAAATCAGAATTAATTGTTGTTTCATCAAAGCTGGAAGCTTTTGTTTTTTTTTGGGGATTACTACTCCACCGGTCTGTTACTGGGTTGTTACTGTTGCTGGGCTATTGTTGCTGTGTTGTACTGATTTTACTGTTGCTGCTGATTCTCATATTCATTTTCTTTTGCTTCCAATATCAGGTACACAACTGAAAAGCTGGTTATTGTAATCCGAAATATGAAGTGTGAATACATATGAAGAATGAAAATTTGAAGTTTTAATTTCGTTTTTTTCTTTGTTCCTTTTGTTGATTGTATTTAAGCTATTTCATGAATTACTAAATAATAAATGGAATAAGAAAATAATATCATAAGTTAGTCTGTAATAAATCGGTTCGGCAAAATAGGTTAATTCACTAGTTTTGAAGGCTTCAAGATTATAGGTTGATCATGAACAAGTAGCTAAATTTAGCTAAGACACGATTTTAAATTAAACATCGTAAATTAGGTATTAAGGCATGACTTGAGCTTAAGCAATATTAGAAGAACGTTTAAGTCTAATAAACTTTCTAATAAGCTTTAGTAATTATGGTTAAATTTAGTTTCAAATGATTGTGAATAATTAATCTCAATAATATTTTTTTTAAAAATAACAATGCTGAGTTTTAATCTAGCTATATTTGTTTATTTTGAATATTAGTTGTTGAATTTTTATTTAATTTATAATTTTCGAAATTAAGAATAAAATTCCTTTTTCATCAATATTTGTATTAACCAAGCAATTAGCGTGTCATGTTTTCTTAAATAATAATAATAATAAAAAAACGTAATTAATTAGGATTTTTTTATTCATTTTAGAGACTAATTTTAAATAGCAAAATGTAGTCGCTTTAAGATTTATCCATTTAGGAAAATAAATGAGATGAGCCTCGCTTAATAAAATGTATAGATTGTGGGGCCCTCAATAAATGTACATTTAATTGCTTAGAATTAAGGAGGAGTCGTTTTAGCAAATTTCACGGCCCTACCCCAAAGTAATAAATCGCTAATTGCTTTAGGCGCGATATAATAATAATACATTCTTAAACACGGGTATGCATTTATGCGACCCAAATCAAAATCCCAAAACATTGAATAAAAATACGTTCCGGATCGTGGATGCATTTTATGTGACCCAATCCAAAGACATGTTTTTAAACGATGTTCACATTCTTTAAAAAATATAATAATGTAAGCGGTAAAAAGATAAAACTTGCACATGAGTCCATATTTGTATAAAATCAGATAATCAAGCAAGATATAACAGTTGACCGACCGTGCTAGAACCACGGAACTCGGGAATGCCTAACACCTTCTCCCGGGTTAACAGAATTCCTTATCCGGATTTCTGGTGCGCAGACTGTAATACAGAGTCATTCTTTTCCTCGATTCGGGATTAAAATAGGTGACTTGGGACACCCTAAATCTCCCAAGTGGCGATTCTGAAATAAAGAAATAAATCCCGTTTCGACTGTCCTTTAATTGGAAAAAACTCCCACGCACCCTCGCGGGGGCGGAAAAAGGAGGTGTGACAACTGGTAGCTGTTATTGTAAGCAAACTCTGCGAGCGGTAGAAACTCATTCCATGAACCTCCAAAGTCAATAACACAAGCACACAACATGTCCTCCAATATCTGAATCGTACGCTCGGACTGTCCGTCCGTCTGGGGATAATAAGCTGTGCTCAACTCCACCTGAGTACCCAACTCTCGCTGAACAGATTTCCAAAACTTGGAAGTAAACTGAGTACCTCTATCTAAGATGATGGAGACCGGAACACCATGCAACCGAACAATCTCCCGGATATAAATCCCTGCCAACCGCTCTAAAGAATATGTACTACATACAGGGATGAAGTGCGCGGACTAGGTCAGCCGAACCACAATCACCCAAATAGCATCGAACTTCTTCAAAGTCCGAGGAAGACCACTCACAAAATCCATAGTGACTCTCTCCCACTTCCACTCGGGAATATCCATCTGCTGAAGCAAGCAACCCAGTCTCTGATACTCATATTTCACCTGCTGACAATTGAGACACCGAGCTATAAATCCCACGATATCTTTCTTCATTTTTCTCCACCAATAGTGCTATCTCAAATCCTGATACATCTTCGCGGCACCCGGATGGATAGAATACCGCGAGCTATGGGCCTCTTCCAGAATCAACGCTCTAAGCCCATCCACATTGGGCACACAAATCCGGCCCTGCATTCTCATCACACCATCATCACCGATGGTCACATCTCTGGCATCACCATGCTGAACTCTGTCCTTAAGGACAAGCAAATGCGGATCATCATACTGGCGCTCTTTGATGCGATCATATAAGGAAGACCGAGAAACCACACATTCCAACACCCAACTGGGCTCCGAAATATCCAATCTCACGAACCGATTGGCCAATGCCTGAACATCAACTGCAAGGGGTCTCTCCCCAACTGGAATAAATGCCAAACTCCCCATGCTTACTTCCTTTCGGCTCAATACATCGGCCACCACATTGGCCTTTCCCGGATGGTACAATATAGTGATATCTTAATCCTTAAGCAACTCCAACCATCTTCGCTGCCTCAAATTAAGATCCTTTTGCTTGAACAAATGCTGAAGACTGCGATGATCAGTGAACACCTCACAAGATACGCCATATAAGTAATGCCTCCAAATCTTCAATGCATGAACTATGGCAGCCAACTCCAAATCATGAACGAGGTAGTTCTTCTCATGGGGCTTCAACTGATGAGAAGCATAAGCAATAACTCTACCCTCCTGCATTAAGACACAACCAATCCCAACTCTCGAAGCATCACAATACACAGTATATGAACCCGAAGCTGATGGCAAAACCAACACTGGAGTTGTGGTCAAGGCTGTCTTGGGCTTCTGAAAGCTCTCCTCACACTCGTCCGACCATACAAATGAAGCACCCTTCTGAGTCAACTTGGTCAAAGGCGATGCAATGGATGAAAATCCCTGAACAAACTGGCGATAATAGCCTGCTAACCCAAGAAAGCTACGAATCTCTGTGGCTGAGGACGGTCTAGGCCAACTCTGAACCGCCTCTATCTTCTTTGGGTCAACCTGAATACCCTTGCTGGACACCACGTGTCCCAAGAAAGCCACTGAGCCAAAACTCACACTTGGAGAACTTTGCATAAAGCTTCTCTTCCCTCAATCTCTGCAACACAACTCTCTAATGCTCCGCGTGCTCATCCTGATTACGCGAGTACACCAGGATATCATCAATGAATACTATAACGAACAAATCAAGATAAGGTTGGAACACACTGTTCATCAAATACATGAATGCTGCTGGGGCATTGGTTAGCCCGAAAGACATAACCAGAAACTCATAATGACCATATCTGGCCCTGAAAGCAGTCTTAAGAATATCTGAATCCCTGATCTTCAACTGGTGATAGCCCGAACGGAGATCAATCTTGGAGAACACTCTCGCTCCCTGAAGCTGATCAAATAAATCATCAATGCGAGGCAAAAGATACTTGTTCTTAATTGTTACTTTGTTCAATTGCCTATAATCGATGCACATTCTCATTGTGCCATCCTTCTTCTTCACAAACAGAACGGGCGCACCCCAAGGTGACACACTAGGCCGAATGAACCCCTTATCTAGGAGTTCCTAAAGCTGTTCTTTCAATTCCTTCAACTCTGCTGGTACCATAAGATACGGAAGAATAGAAATGGGCTGAGTGCCCGGCACCAGGTCAATACCAAAATCAATATCCCTGTCAGGTGTCATGCCCGACAAGTCTGTAGGAAAAACATCGGGAAAATCCATCACAACTGGAACAAAATCAATACTAGGAGTCTCAGCTCCAACATCCCTCACAAACGCTAGATATGACAGGCAACCCTTCCCAACCATACATTGGGCCTTCAAGAAGGATATCACTCTACTAGGAACATAATCAGTCACACCACGCCACTCGATCCACGGTACACACGGCATAGCCAAAGTGACTGTCTTAGTATGACAGTCTAGAATAGCACGACATGGATATAGCCAATCCATGCCCAAAGTGACATCAAAATCCACCATGCTCAATAGCAATAGATCTACTCGGGTCTCCAGACCCCCAATAGTCACCACACATGACCGGTACACACGGTCTACAACAACAGTATCGCCCATCGGGGTAGCTACATGAATAGGTAAAGCAAGAAACTCACGGGACGTACCCAAATAACGAGCAAAGTATGATGGAACATAAGAAAAGGTGGAACCGGGATCAAATAATACAAAGGAATCTCTGTGGCAGACTGAAACAATACCTGTAATGACATCATCTGAAGCGATGGCGTCGGGTCTTCGCGGGAATACATAGAAATGGGCTTGACTGCCCCCTGATCGGCCTCCCCCTCTGGGGCGACCCCTGGCTGCCTGACCTCCACCCCTAGCTGGCTGGGCGGGTGGTGAAGTAACTGGAGTAGAAGTCGAGGGCTAACCCCTCTGCTGGGACGAACTAGCAACACGACGAGGACACTACCTCCACACATGTCCAAACTCTCCACACTCAAAACAACTCCCAGGTGCTGGAGAAGGGGACTGAAGGGAATCCCTCGCATCGGAGTGACCAGTTGATGCACTCGGCATAGAAGAACCCTGAGCTGACGGGGCACGAGATGAACTCTAGGCTAGAAGGGAACTGAGTGATGACTAGGCCCGCTGAGATCCATGATGACCATGACCTGAAGATGCTCTGCGATACTCTGGGTGGGCTGACTGAGCAGGCCTGAAAGAACGGCCTCTACCATACTGAAACTGGCCCCTCAAAGAAGCACCACTATAACTGCCAGATCCTCGAGGCTTCTTGGCCTCCCTCTCCTCTCGATCTTGACAGCAAACCGTCTCAATCTTGCGAGCGATATCGACCACCTCCTCGAACGTAGCACCCAACACCCTCTCTCGGGTCATAAGAATATAGAGGTGATAGTTAAGGCCATCAACAAATCTCTTGATGCTCTCACGATCTGTCAGAACCATCTAAATGGCATGACGAGCCAACTCAGAAAACCTCAACTCATACTGTGACACAGTCACATCCCCCTGTTGCAACCACTCAAACTGTCTACGCAGCTCCTCTTTGCGGGACTGCGACACATAATTCTCCAAGAAGAGAGTGGAGAACTGCTTCCAAGTAAGGGGCGCTGCTCCAAAATGCCTACGCCTCTCATACGCCTCCCACCATGTGAAAGCAGCCCCAGTAAATTGAAAGGTGGTAAATGACACACCACTAGTCTCAAGAATCCCTGCTGTACGGAGCATCCGCTGACACTTATCAAGAAAACCCTGGGCATCCTCGCCCTCGGCACCATTGAATGACGGAGGCTGGAGTCTACCAAACCTCTCAAGACGACGCTACTCATCATCTGGCATAACTAGCACAACAAACGCCTAAGCTGGTGTAACCGGCTGAGCTGGAGGTGCCCCCGGTGTCTGTAGTCCCTGCACTACCTGCTCAGGTGTGCGAGCAGCGGAGGTCTGATTGACTCCCCCCGGCCTGTGAAGTAGCTGCTGCTGTAGTGGCTGAAACTGCCAGAGCCAGGCCAGTGCAAACTGATAAGATCTGTGCCAAGGCCTCCTAAAGACCCGGAACCATGATAGGTATAGCTGGTGCCTGAACTGGTGTTGCTGGAGCATCCATAGCTGGAGCCTGATCTGGAGTCGGGGCAGCTAGTGGATCAACAGGTGCTTCCCTTGCTGCTCTGCCTCTGCCACGTCTACGGCCTTTGGTGGCCTCAGTGGGTGGAACTGGTGGTCGTCTACCTTGTCCGGTAGCACGAGTCCTCGCCATCTGCGAGAGAATCGAATAACAGAAGTTTAGCATTCGGATCAACAAGTTCGCATGACAGGAGTTTCAAGAATATGAAGTTTTTCCTAAAGGTTCTGCAGAACTCTCGAGGATAAAACAGACGTCTCCGTACCGATCCGCGAGACTCTACTAAACCTGCTCATGACTCTTGAGACCTATGTAACCTAGGATTTGATACCAACTTGTCACGACCCAACCCCCGAACCCGGTCGTGATGGCACCTCTCATGAAGACAAGGCCAGCCAGACCAAAACGGAACATCTGTTTTAAATAGTTAATCATCATAAACAGTAATAACATATAATATAATACTCATAAATCACAGAATTTAACGATAATAACCGCAAGAACCATCTTGACACAGCCCAAACCGGGGTGTCACAAGTTATGAGCTACTACAGAATATGCTATAGGTCTACAAAGTACGGAATATGATACAACAGTCTGAAGAAAACATAAATGATAGAGGATAAGAGAGACAAGGGGCTGCGGACGTCAACAACTACCTCGTAACTCCAAATCACCGCCTAGCCTGGATGGAATCGGTGCTCAGGTGGGGACTCTGCTATGCCTGAATCTGCACACATGGTACATAGAGTAATGTTAGTACTCCGACTCAGTGAGTAATAATTATAACTAATGGCTGAAAGTATGAAAACACGTAAAGGTACAAAGCAATTCCATATCAAGCAGTAAAAATCACTTAAAGCAGTAAATCAGCGAAGAAATCAAAGGATATTCCTTTTAAAACAAGTAAAACCGGTAATTTAACAGGTAAATAACAAGTAGAAATTTGCCCCTCGGGCATAGTATCAATCGCTCAGCATAGTATCAGCCCCTCGGGCTCACTCTCAGTACAGTATTAGCTCCTCGGGCTTAGTATCAATCACTCAGAACAGTATCAGCCCCTCGCGCTCACTCTCAGAATAGTATCAGCCCCTCAGGCTACCTCACAATCACTCATATCAGCCCCTCGGGCATAGCATCAATCACTCAGAATAATGGGTACCCGCGCTCACTGTGGGTGTGCAGATCCGGAAGGGGCCCCTTACGGCCCAAGTGCTATATCAAGCCACCTCGTGGTATCATCACTCAGCATATCCTCACATCACTCAAGCCACCGCGTGGCATATAAAGTATCTCAGGCCCTCGGCCTCACATCACTCAAGCCACCGTGTGGCATAAATAGTAACTCAGGCCCTCGACCTCATATCACTCAGCATATCCTCACATATGGCCCTCGGCCTTACTTAGTCCAGAAATCATCATAAGCCCCTTGGGCATTAGTAAAACAGTAGTTCTCAGCCCAAAACATGATGTAGAAATATCATTTAAGTTTCAAATCTGAGTAAAAGTGTCTGAGTTTGTAAAACAGTAGATATCAGCAGGAATGAGTTCAAATAATAAGTCAAAATAGTGAGGAAACAATGATAAAAATCCCCGAAGGGTTCAAATAGTTGGAACGAAGCCCAAATATGGCAATCAGCCCAAGTCATGATGATAAAAAATGAATTTCAGTCAAATATTTGGTAAAATCATCAATCAGGATGGACCAAGTCACAATCCCTAGTAGTGAAAGACCCTACGCTCATCATCCAGCGCGTATCTTGCCTCAATATAGCACTACGATGTGCAATCCGGGGTTTCAAACCCTCAGGGCATCATTTACAATCATTACTCACCTCGAACTGGCTAATTCTCTAGCTCACAATGCCTTTGCCCCTCGAATTGGCCTCCACGCGCGTCGAATCTATCCAAAATCAGAACGAATACATCACAATATGCTAAGGGAACAAAGCCCAAGCAAAAACATTCGAAAATATCAAAAATCCCGAAATTAGCAAAACCCGAGCCCTGGGCCCACGTCTCGGAATCAGGTAAAATTTGCATTTTCAGAATTCTCATACCCTCACGAGTCTAACCGTACCAAAATTATCCAATTCCGATACCATTTGATCCTTCAAATCATCATTTTACATTTTTGAAAGGTTTCATAATTTTCTTCCCAAAGTCCATCCCAAATCACGAATTAAATGATGAATTCAGTGATAGATTCATGTATTCTAGCCAAATCTGAGTTAAAATCACTTACCCCGATGAATTTCTTGAAAAATCTTCGAACAATTGCCAAAATCCGAGCTCTCTAGGTCAAAATATTAAATAAAACCCAGTTGAAAAATCTGCTGGGACGAACTAGCAACACGACGAGGACACTACCTCCACACATGTCCAAACTCTCCACACTCAAAACAACTCCCAGGTGCTGGAGAAGGGGACTGAAGGGAATCCCTCGCATCGGAGTGACCAGTTGATGCACTCGGCATAGAAGAACCCTGAGCTGACGGGGCACGAGATGAACTCTAGGCTAGAAGGGAACTGAGTGATGACTAGGCCCGCTGAGATCCATGATGACCATGACCTGAAGATGCTCTGCGATACTCTGGGTGGGCTGACTGAGCAGGCCTGAAAGAACGGCCTCTACCATACTGAAACTGGCCCCTCAAAGAAGCACCACTATAACTGCCAGATCCTCGAGGCTTCTTGGCCTCCCTCTCCTCTCGATCCTGACAGCAAACCGTCTCAATCTTGCGAGCGATATCGACCACCTCCTCGAACGTAGCACCCAACACCCTCTCTCGGGTCATAAGAATATAGAGGTGATAGTTAAGGCCATCAACAAATCTCTTGATCCTCTCACGATCTATCAGAACCATCTAAATGGCATGACGAGCCAACTCAGAAAACCTCAACTCATACTGTGACACAGTCACATCCCCCTGTTGCAACCACTCAAACTGTCTACGCAGCTCCTCTTTGCGGGACTGCGACACATAATTCTCCAAGAAGAGAGTGGAGAACTGCTTCCAAGTAAGGGGCGCTGCTCCAAAATGCCTACGCCTCTCATACGCCTCCCACCATGTGAAAGCAGCCCCAGTAAATTGAAAGGTGGTAAATGACACACCACTAGTCTCAAGAATCCCTGCTGTACGGAGCATCCGCTGACACTTATCAAGAAAACCCTGGGCATCCTCGCCCTCGGCACCATTGAATGACGGAGGCTGGAGTCTACCAAACCTCTCAAGACGACGCTACTCATCATCTGGCATAACTAGCACAACAAACGCCTAAGCTGGTGCAACCGGCTGAGCTGGAGGTGCCCCCGGTGTTTGTAGTCCCTGCACTACCTGCTCAGGTGTGCGAGCAGCGGAGGTCTGATTGACTCCCCCCGGCCTGTGAAGTAGCTGCTGCTGTAGTGGCTGAAACTGCCAGAGCCAGGCCAGTGCAAACTGATAAGATCTGTGCCAAGGCCTCCTAAAGACCCGGAACCACGATAGGTATAGCTGGTGCCTGAACTAGTGTTGCTGGAGCATCCATAGCTGGAGCCTGATCTGGAGTCGGGGCAGCTAGTGGATCAACAGGTGCTTCCCTTGCTGCTCTGCCTCTGCCACGTCTACGGCCTTTGGTGGCCTCAGTGGGTGGAACTGGTGGTCGTCTACCTTGTCCGGTAGCACGAGTCCTCGCCATCTGCGAGAGAATCGAATAACAGAAGTTTAGCATTCGGATCAACAAGTTCGCATGACAGGAGTTTCAAGAATATGAAGTTTTTCCTAAAGGTTCTGCAGAACTCTCGAGGATAAAACAGACGTCTCCGTACCGATCCGCGAGACTCTACTAAACCTGCTCATGACTCTTGAGACCTATGTAACCTAGGATTTGATACCAACTTGTCACGACCCAACCCCCGAACCCGGTCGTGATGGCACCTCTCATGAAGACAAGGCCAGCCAGACCAAAACGGAACATCTGTTTTAAATAGTTAATCATCATAAACAGTAATAACATATAATATAATACTCATAAATCACAGAATTTAACGATAATAACCGCAAGAACCATCTTGACACAGCCCAAACCGGGGTGTCACAAGTTATGAGCTACTACAGAATATGCTATAGGTCTACAAAGTACGGAATATGATACAACAGTCTGAAGAAAACATAAATGATAGAGGATAAGAGAGACAAGGGGCTGCGGACGTCAACAGCTACCTCGTAACTCCAAATCACCGCCTAGCCTGGATGGAATCGGCGCTCAGGTGGGGACTCTGCTATGCCTGAATCTGCACACATGGTACATAGAGTAATGTTAGTACTCCGACTCAGTGAGTAATAATTATAACTAATGGCTGAAAGTATGAAAACACGTAAAGGTACAAAGCAATTCCATATCAAGCAGTAAAAATCACTTAAAGCAGTAAATCAGCGAAGAAATCAAAGGATATTCCTTTTAAAACAAGTAAAACCGGTAATTTAACAGGTAAATAACAAGTAGAAATTTGCCCCTCGGGCATAGTATCAATCGCTCAGCATAGTATCAGCCCCTCGGGCTCACTCTCAGTACAGTATTAGCTCCTCGGGCTTAGTATCAATCACTCAGAACAGTATCATCCCCTCACGCTCACTCTCAGAATAGTATCAGCCCCTCAGGCTACCTCACAATCACTCATATCAGCCCCTCGGGCATAGCATCAATCACTCAGAATAATGGGTACCCGCGCTCACTGTGGGTGTGCAGATCCGAAGGGGCCCCTTACGGCCCAAGTGCTATATCAAGCCACCTCGTGGTATCATCACTCAGCATATCCTCACATCACTCAAGCCACCGCGTGGCATATAAAGTATCTCAGGCCCTCGGCCTCACATCACTCAAGCCACCGCGTGGCATAAATAGTAACTCAGGCCCTCGACCTCATATCACTCAGCATATCCTCACATATGGCCCTCGGCCTTACTTAGTCCAGAAATCATCATAAGCCCCTTGGGCATTAGTAAAACAGTAGTTCTCAGCCCAAAACATGATGTAGAAATATCATTTAAGTTTCAAATCTGAGTAAAAGTGTCTGAGTTTGTAAAACAGTAGATATCAGCAGGAATGAGTTCAAATAATAAGTCAAAATAGTGAGGAAACAATGATAAAAATCCCCGAATGGTTCAAATAGTTGGAACGAAGCCCAAATATGGCAATCAGCCCAAGTCATGATGATAACAAATGAATTTCAGTCAAATATTTGGTAAAATCATCAATCAGGATGGACCAAGTCACAATCCCTAGTAGTGAAAGACCCTACGCTCATCATCCAGCGCGTATTTTGCCTCAATATAGCACTACGATGTGCAATCCGGGGTTTCAAACCCTCAGGACATCATTTACAATCATTACTCACCTCGAACTGGCTAATTCTCTAGCTCACAATGCCTTTGCCCCTCGAATTGGCCTCCACGCGCGTCGAATCTATCCAAAATCAGAATGAATACATCACAATATGCTAAGGGAACAAAGCCCAAGCGAAAACATTCGAAAATATCAAAAATCCCGAAATTAGCAAAACCCGAGCCCTGGGCCCACGTCTCGGAATCAGGTAAAATTTGCATTTTCAGAATTCTCATACCCTCACGAGTCTAACCGTACCAAAATTATCCAATTCCGATACCATTTGATCCTTCAAATCATCATTTTACATTTTTGAAAGGTTTCATAATTTTCTTCCCAAAGTCCATCCCAAATCACGAATTAAATGATGAATTCAGTGATAGATTCATGTATTCTAGCCAAATCTGAGTTAAAATCACTTACCCCGATGAATTTCTTGAAAAATCTTCGAACAATTGCCAAAATCCGAGCTCTCTAGGTCAAAATATTAAATAAAACCCAAAACCTCATATTTATAGGTACCCCTCAGATTTTAGTTACTGCGGGCCGCACCAAATCGACTGCGGTCCGCACAAGCCAGTGCGGTCCGCGCAAAAACGACCGCGGCCGCACAGGCCTTCCTCTGAAATGATAGGATTTAGTATTTTAGCCATAACTTTTTCTACAGATGTCCAAATTACAATATCTTTACGTTTCTAGAAACTAGACATGAAAGGTTACAACTTTTGTTTTTGAATCATTTCAAAGTTCCTTGTAGATCAAAAGATATGAGCTTCCGAAGTTGGACCAGCGGGAAGGTTCTTCACCGCGGCCGCGGCCACTTTTGTGCGGTCCGCGCGACGTCTACCGCGGCCGCGCCCGCTTTTGTGCGGTTCACACAACACTCACCATGGGCGCACTCATTTTTGTGTGGACCACGTGGGTGAGTTCCGGGGCCTGCAACCCTCCTGGACCTGCTACAACTATGATTTTCGGCCTAAAACATCCCGGAACCTACCCGGGAACCCCGAATCTTCAAACTAATTGTACCAACACATTCCATGACATCATTCAATCTTGTTGAACACTTTGGAAAGCTTAAAACAACATCAAATCACCAATTTAACATAGGATTCAAGCCTAAGAACTCCAAGAACTCTTAAATTATGCTTTCGATCAAAAGGTCTATGAAATCTCGTCCGAATGACCTGAAATTTTACACACACATCCCAAATGACACAACGAAGCTACTGAAACTTTAGAAATTCCATTCTAACCCCTATATCAAAATCTTGCCTATCAACCGGAATTTGTCAAAATATCAATTTCGCCAATTCAAGCCTAAATCTTCTCTACAACTCCAAAACCCATTCCGATTGCGCTCCTAAGTCACAAATCACCTCCCGAAGCTAACCGACCAATCAGAACTCACTTCCGAGCCTTCTAACATATAAGTTGACATCCGGTTGACTTTTTCCAACTTAAACCTTCTTAAAAGAGACTAAGTGTCTCATTTCTTACCAAATCCTCTCCGAACTCGAACTAATCAACCCCATCACATAAAACACAGATAACGAAGCGTAAAGAAGCTGAAATGGGGGGAAACAGAGTGGTAACTCATGAGACGACTGGCCGGGTCGTCACAATGGGAGAGAGAAGAAAAAACTTGAAAGAGTGTGTGACAACACATGTTTTTATATGTAATAGACTGACTAATTTAAGACCTTATCAGTTATTTGGTCCTGGTTTAAATGTAAACCAACAAATTTACCTGTGCCAACATTTTGAATTGATTCATTAAATGGTTAATCAACCAATTACTTAGGCATACCGATCACCCTGGAGTTACTCCTACATAGGTGACTCTGTTTTTGTAGAGGCCTTCATGATATGTTCTGGTTGTACAATAACCTGGATATTGACCAGATCAATTGATTAAACACTTAATTACCCAAATCTATGTCGGGCTTATAAGGATCCATTGTTTCTCCCTTAATAGCTACGGGTTTTATATCTTAGTTCTGAGTTTAACGTCGTCAGCTCGACTTATTAATTGCAAATTCATCAGTCTATCAAAGTAACCGATGGATGTTGTTCAAAATGTCTTCCATAGTACAATTTTAGCCTGTGACCATTTACCTTAAACTTGTCTCCTCCATTTTTCTGAATTTCAATTGCCCCGTATGAAGTAATACCTGTAACATTGTAAGGACCAGTCCACCTGGATTTTAATTTTTCCGGGAATAACCTGAGTCAGCTATAGTAAAGAAGTACCTGATCTCCAATTTTGAAACTCTTTGGTCGGATCAACTTGTCATGCCATATTTTTGTTTTTTCTTTAAAATTTTTAGCACTTTCATAGGCTCCCAATCTCAGTTCTTCCAATTCATTAACCAGAATAAATTGCTTTTTAACAGCGGAGGTTAAATCAAAGTTCAGTGCTTTCATTGCCCAAAAAGCATTATGTTCTAATTCTACGGGCAAATGACAAGCTTTTCCAAATACTAATCTATATGGAGATGTTCCAATTGGTATTTTGAAAGTCGTACGGTACGCCCACAGTGCATCATCTAATTTTAAAGCCCAGTCTTTTCTTGAGATTCCAACCGTTTTTTCAAGAATTCTTTTTAACTCGCGGTTGGAAACCTCAACTTGCCCTTGAGTTTGAGCATGATATGGTGTTCCTGTTTTGTAAGTCACATTATATTTTGATAGTAAAGCAGAAAATTGCCTATTGATGAAATGAGTTCCTTGGTCACTAATGATGACTCGCGGTGTGCCAAATCTAGTAAAAATATTTTTTTTAAGAAAATTGCACACTGTACGAGCATCATTCTTTTCTTGTGAGGATGGCTTCAACCCATCTTGACACATAATTCATAGCCACAAGGATATATTCAAAAGAGTGATAAGAAGGAAAAGGACCCATAAAATATATTCCCCAAGCATCAAATATTTCACATACCTGTATTGATTACAGTGGCATCTCATCTCTCTTGGTGATATTACCTGTTCTCTGACACCTGTCACATTGTGCTACATATGCTGGGGCATCTTTAAAGAGTGTGGGATAGAAGAATCCGGCTTCTAAGACTTTAAAAGTCGTTCGATTTGCTGCATAATGTCCTCCAATTTCTCCATCATGACAGTGATATAGAATTTTATTCATCTCTTTTTCAGGTACACACCTTCTAATGATATTATCTGCATAATTTTTAAATATGTAAGGTTCATCCCACAGATAATACTTTGCATCAGATATAAGTTTTTTTCTTTGTTGGTAAGAGAAATCTTGTGGTGTCCATTTTCCAACCAAGTAGTTCACGATATTTGCAAACCAGGGTGGTCGAGTCACAATTGTGTTAACTGAAAAAATATGTTCATCAGGAAATTCTTCTTTTATCTCATTAAACTCAAGGGGAGATTTTCTAATCTAGACAAATGGTCAGCTACTTGGTTCTCTGTCCCTTTTTTGTCCTTTATCTCAAGGTCAAATTCTTGCAGAAGTAAAATCCATCTTAATAATCTAGGTCGAGCATCTTTCTTAGCTAAGAGGTATTTTAAAGCTGCATGATCAGTAAAAATAGTGACTTTGGTTCCTATCAAATAGGAGCGAAACTTATCAAAAGCAAGGCCAGCTAGACCAAAACAGAACCCCTCTTTTAAATAGTTAAATACCAGAAATAGTTCTAAAACATGATATAATAACCATAATTTTCGGAAATAACGGTAAAAACAATAGAAACCATCCCGACACAGCCCAAACTGGGGTGTCACAAGTCACGAGCATCTATTAGAGTATAAATACAACTACAAGGTCTAAAATGTACAAAATAGGAATGATGAACGAAAAGGAAGAAAAGCGGTGCTGCGAACGCTGGCAGCCACCTTGCTAAACTCCGATGACTCAGCCTCCGATCAGACCAAAACCCGCTAACGGGTGAATAAATACCTGCATCTGCACATGAGGTGCAGGGAGTAAAGTGAGTACTCTAACTCAGTAAGTAATAAAGGTAAATAACAACTAAGCAGTAAGAAATCACGTAAAGCAAACCAACATGCTATATAGAAGCGGTGTAAAAACCCTTGAGAAAAATAGTGAAATCTTTAGAAATATCTTAGCTCATTTTAAACCTCTTTTAAAAATGGCTTTTTCAATAGTTATGCAAATGAATGCAAAACAATTAGTGCAGATAAGTACAGAAATCCGCCCCTCGGGCTCAACACTCAATTTAATGGGTAATGCCAGGCAATCAGGAAGATAACACATAAAGTAACACAAACAACAGGTAATGGCAGACAAATGGAAATAAAGTAAACACATAGAATAGTACCAGTCCCTCGGGCTCACTCTTAGAACACTCTCAGCCCCTCGGGCTCACTCTGTGATCACGATGGGTACCCGTGCTCACTGGGGGTGTGCAAACTCCGAGAGGGGCCCCTTATGGCCCAAGCGCAATATCAAGCCATCTCGTGGCATCAAATCTAGGCCCTCGGCCTCATATCACTCAAGCCACCTCGTGGTGTATAAAAGTATCTCAGGCCCTCGGCCTCATATCACTCAGTATATCCTCACATATGGCCCTCAGCCTCACTCAGTTCGAAAATCATCGCAATCCCCTCGGGCATTAGTAAAACAGTAGTTCTCAGCTCAAAACATCATTTAGAAATATCATTTAAGTTTCAAATCTGAGTAAAAGTGGCTGAGTTTGTAAAACAGTAGATATCAACAAGACTGAGTTCAAGTAATAATTCAAAAATAGTGAGGAAATAGTGATAAAAATCCCCGAAGGGTTCAGATAGTTGGCACAAAACCCAAATATGGCGATCAGCCCAAATTATGATGATAACAAATAAGTTTCAGTCAAATATGTGGTAAAATCATTAATCGGGATGGACCAAGTTACAATCCCCAATAGTAAACGATCCCACGCTCATCATCAAGCGCGCATCTCACCTCAATATAGCACTACGATTTGCAATCCAGGGTTTCAAACCCTCAGAGTATCATTTACAATCATTACTTTCCTCGAACCGGCGAAATTCCAAGCTCGCGACGCCTTTGCCCTTCAAATCGGCCTCCACGCACGTCGAATCTATCCAAAATTAGAACGAATACATCACAATTTGCTAGGGAAATAAAGCCCAAGTGAAAACAATCAATATCGGGCACAAATCTCGAAATTACCAAGAGCCCCGGGCCCACTTCTAGAAACTCAGAAATTTTCACATCATTAGATTCCTTATCTCCTCACGAATTCATACATATCAAAAGTTCTCAAATCCGACCCTAAATGGTCCTTCAAATCCCAAATCAAAAGTTCAATTTCTCAAGCCCTAGTTCTTCAATTTTAGGTTTAGTTTTCCATGAAATTTCTAGGTATATTTCACAATAGAAACAAGTTTTAAGTTAAAAAATCTTACCTCCAATCGATTCCCCTTGAATCCCTCTTTAATTTCCTTCAAAAAGTTCTCAAAATCGCGGATGAAGCGACTTAAAACATTCTGCCCAGGTCTGACCCTTCCTTTTTTGCGATCGTGGTCAACACCTCACGATTGTGATGCACAAATTCGCGTTGAACACTTTTTACTCTATGCGAATGCGACACACAAGTTGCGAACGCGACACATAAGTCGCGAACGCGACACACAAGTCGCGAACGCAATGCCTTTCCTCCTATACCTCCACGAACGCGGAGACCATAATGCGAACTCGATGAGAAATTCTCCTGGGACCAAATACCTTATACGCGATCGCATAAACCATAACGCGAACGCAATGAACAACTTGATGCACCCTTCGCGAACGCGAAGGCCAAAATACCTGCAACTACTGGACTTATTTTTCTGCAATTTCTCAACTCCAAACACCCGAGGCCCTCGGGACCTCAACCAAAGTCACCAACACATCCTAAAACCTCATTCAAACTTGTTTCAATCATCAAAACACCTCAAACAACATCAAATTACCCAAAATTCATCGAATTCAAGCCTAAGTTTTCTAAAAACTTCCGAAATACGTTTTCGATCAAAAACCCAACCAAACCATGTCTGAATGACCTGAAATTTTGCAAACAGATCCCAAATGATATAACGAAGCTACTTCAACTCTCGAAATTCCATTCCGACTCCCAGATCAAAATCTCACCTACCAATCGGAAATCGCCAAAATCTGAACTTTGCCAATTCAAGCCTAGTTCTACTCCGGACCTCTAAAACCAATTTCGATCATGCTCCTAAGTCATAAATCACTCAACAAAGCTAACAAAATCATAGAAATTCCATTCTGAGCTCACATACAAATATGTCAACTCTTGGTCAAACCTTTCAAATTCAAATCTTTCATCTAAGACTGTTCTTTCTAATTCATTCCGATTTTCCTGAAAACCAAAACCAACGATCTACATCAGTCATAATAAATTTTACAGGGCAAGTCATGCCCGAGAACTGGTGATCAAAGTGCAAAAGCTCAAAATGACCAGTCGGGTCGTTACATAAAAATAGTGACTTTGGTTCCTATCAAATAGGAGCGAAACTTATCAAAAGCAAATACTACTGCTAGTAACTCTTTTTCTGTCATGACATAATTCACTTGAGTCTCACTCAATGTCCTACTAGCATAGTAAATGGGACGAAAAATCTTATCCCTTCTTTGGCCTAAAACTGCTCCAACTGTTGTATCACTAGCATCACACATGACCTCACAAGGTTGGTTCCAATCAGGGGACACAACTACATGTGCAGTTGATAACTTTTCCTTAAGGGTTTCAAATGCTTTCACACAGTCACCTGAAAAATCAAACTTAGTGTCTTTGATCAAGAGGGTAGTCAGCGGTTTTGAAATCTTTGAGAAGTCTTTTATGAATCGTCTGTAAAAACCTGCATGACCTAGAAAGCTTCTAATTCCTTTCACAGTTGTGGGAGGGGGTAATCCTGCTATAAGATTAATTTTTGCCTTATCAACTTCTATCCCTTTAGCAGTGATTTTATGTCCTAAAACAATTCCTTCCGTAACCATAAAATGACATTTTTTCCAATTAAGAGCTAAGTTTGTTTCTTCACATCTTTTAAGAACTAAGGTCAAATGGTTAAGACAATCCTTATATTTTTTGACAAATAGGGTAAAATCATCCATAAAAATTTCAAGAAATTTGTCAGTCATGTTAGCAAAATTGCCGACATGCAATACTGAAGTGTAGCAGGGGCGTTGTACAGACCAAATGGCATTCTCATATAGTCATATGTTCCATGAGGGCATGTGAAGGTTGTCTTATCTTGATCTTCTGGTGCAATTGGTATCTGATTATATCTTAAATAGCCATCAAGAAAACAATAAAAATAATATTCGGCAATTCTTTCCAACATTTGATCAATAAATGGCAAAGGAAAATGATCTTTTCTAGTGACATTATTGAGACGTCTGTAATCAATGCAGACTCTCCATCCTGTAACAGTCCTGGTAGGTATGAACTCATTATTTTTATTTTTTATAACTGTCATTCCTCCTTTCTTTGGTACTACCTGAATAGGACTGACCCACGGGCTGTCAGAAATGGGGTATATAATACCTGCTGCCAACAGCTTTACGATTTCTTTTTTAACTAATTCCTGCATTTCTGGATTCAATCTTCTTTGCGGCTGGACTATTGGCTTGTAGATATCCTCCATGAGGATTCTGTGTGTACAAATAGCCGGACTAATCCCTTTAATATCTTCTACAGTCCACCCCAAGGCTCCTTTGTGTGCTTTCAATACTTTAATCAAACTGTTTTCTTGTTTTGCAGTAAGAGAAGATGAAAATAATTACTGGAAATAATTCTTGCTCAAGATAAACATATTTCAAATGAGAAGGGAGAGTTTTGAGTTTAATTTTTGATTGAACTTGTTCGGATTCATCTCTTCTTCTTCTGAATCTTTGTCCAATATTTTAGCTTCTCTTCTGATGGTGGGATCATCATCCTTTATGGTGCCTGATTTGATCAAGCATCTTTCGGTTGAATCTGGAGTTAATTGATCATCTTTGAATTCATCTGTAAGATAACTAATCATGTCAATTGAAAAACATGAAGATGATGTTTCATCTCCTGAATATCTTAGTATCTTTTGCATATCAAATATGACTCTTTCTTCATCAACTTTTAAAATTAATTGCCCTTGATGAACATCTATAATTGCTCTTCCTGTAGCAAGAACTGGTCTACCTAAAATTACTAGTTCATTAGGACATTCATTCATTTCAAGTACTATAAAATCTCCAGGAAAACAAACTTATCTACTCTTACGAGTACATTTTTAATTATTTCCTTAGGTTTCTTAGTACTTTGATATGCAAACTGAAGAGAAACACTTGTGTCTTTTATTTTACCAAGATCTAACTTTTTAAAGATAGAAAATGGCATTAAATTTATTGAAGCTCAAGAATCACAAAGTGCTTTTTCAAAATATACTCCTCCCAAAGTGCATGGAATTGTAAAACTGCCTGGATCACTAAGTTTTTGTGGTAGCTTATTTTGAAGTATAGCACTGCATTTTTCCATAAGCATTACCACAGAAACTTCTTCTAATTTTCTTTTACTTGACAAAATTTCCTTTAAAATTTGGCATATGAAGGCATTTGTAACAAAGCATCAGTAAAAGGAATATTGATGTGAATTTGTTTTAAAATCTCCAAAATTTTTGCAAATTGGTTGTCAAGCTTTTCTCTTTTCATTTTTTGTGGAAAGGGAATAGTCAGAAGGAGAGGAGTCAATTTTTCAATATTTTTTTCTTCTTTTTTCTTGACTTCATTCTTTTCAGATGGTTCAGAGGGTATTTCAACATTCTTACCGTTGTTTACCTGTTGTTCTGACTGGTCTGCATAGGGTTCATCAAGCTCCTTACCTGACCGTAAGGTGATGGACTTAAGGTGCTCTTTTAGGTTTTTCTCTGTATTGCTTGGTAAGGGACCTTGAATCTTTTCTGAAACAAGAGCTGCCAATTGGCTCAACTGTATTTCCAGATTTTTGAGGGATGAATTTTGGCTCTCCATTTTTTCATCAGTGACCTTAATATACTTATACATAAGATCATCAAGACTTGAATGATCTTGTTGAGGCCTTTGATGATAGGGCCCTGCTTGTTGATAAGGTCTAAAGTTTGATTGTCCATGGTTTGGATTCTGGTATCCGGGTGGACCATGTATTTGTTGCTTCTGGAAGCTTTGAGAGTTCTCTGTACCATTTGGATTTCTCCATTAAAATCCTGGATGTTTCTGTACCATTGGACTTCCAAAAGGATACTGCTTGGAACCGATGACATTGACATGTTCATCATTGTGATTGGTTGCTTGACATTCATGGTTCCGATGATTTCCTCCACACATGTCACGAGCCTCAGATTGGCTTGGTTGTTGTGTATTCACCTAAAAAATTAAATTTTTTGTGCCAAAGAAACAATTTGTTGTGTTAGTGTATTTAAAGCATCAACCTGATTTACTGTAGCGGCCTTCTTGATAATTATACGCTCAGATGGCCATTGGATGGCATTCTCAGAAATTTCATTCAACAATTGCAACGCTTTCTCTGTTGTTTTTCCCATTACTAAACCTCCTGCAGCTGCATCTATCACATTTCTAGAAGAGAGTTTTAGCCCGTGATAAAAATATACAATTGCATATGTTCAGGAATATCGTGGTGTGGACATTTTCTTAACATTGCTTTTAAACTTTTCCAAGCTTGATAAACTGACTCTGTGTCAGTCTGCAAAAAATTAGATATGTCTTGTCTTAACTTTGTGGTTTTAGCCGGGGGAAAATATTTGTTTAAAAATTTCTGAGTCATTTGATCCCATGTGGTAATGGAACCTTGTGGCAAACTTCGCAACCAAGTCTTGACATCTCCTTTTAAAGAGAAAGGAAATAGCCTTAACTCGATAGCTTTAGGAGGTACTCCATTATACTTAGCTATTTCAACAAGTTCCAAAAAGTCAATTAAATGACTGTGTGGATCTTCACTTGCGTCTCCAGTGAAGATGCAAGACTGTTGAATTGTTTGAATCAGGTCAGTCCTGATTTCAAAGTTGTTGGCAGCCACTGGAGGTTTTCTGACACTAGATTTAGAGTTGAAGCGGTCAGGTCTAGCATAATCCCTTAGGATTCTGTTTGCTGGCCTTGGCGCCACTTCAACAAATTGATCCTCTATTTGGACTGGCGGTGGTACTTCGCGTGGGTTGATATTTTCTGCTTCTTGATTCTCCATACCTTCACAAGCTATGCTTTGGGAAGATAATGCTTGTCCTTTCCTGCGCAGTCGAAGAGATCTTTCAATTTCAAGATCGTAATTGACCAACTCTTTTGTAGAAGAGTCGGTCATAAACTACTCAAAATTCTAAAAAAACAAACTGAACTTAACTCCTAAAGTAGTAGTAGTAGTCCTTAGAAGAAAATAATTAAAAGAAAGTGATGAATAACAAGGACAACAAGGATTACAAAGATGACAAAAATAATAAGCGATCAAATAAAAATAGTAGTATGATAATGTTGTTGTTGTTGTTGTTGTTGTTATTATTATTATTATTATTAGTAGTAGTAGTAGTAGTAGTAGTAGTAGTAGTAGTAGTATATGATAATAGTAATTATATTAGTACTAATTAGCAATAGATGTTATGAAAAAAAATGGTAAACGAAATCAGTTAGTAGTAACAGTAACTAACGATGGAAAATAATAATATAATACTAATATAGAATATAGTTACAAGTAGTACTAGTATTAATAATAGTGACTGCTATGCTATAATAATGATAAGAAGGATAAATAATAATAACACTTGTATAAGATGTTAGTACTTGAAATAGTAAAAATAATAGTAGTAATATTTAGTAAATATTGATAGCAAAGATAATAATACTAATAGTAAGTTCCCAAATTAGTAATAGAATATTTAGTCTGAAGTAGACTTGTGCCAATAGGGTGATTTTTCAAAGGCAATTTGACGAGGCCAATGCGTATAAGATCTTGCTACTCGTACTCTGTCAAATTCTAGTATAGTTTATGATATCGTCCCACAGAGATTGGAGAATCTAGCTACAAACATATAATATTCTTACTACTATTTGAGAGAAACAAATTGATGAAATTTTGTTTGTTGAAAATTTAAATTGCTTAAGTTGAAATAAAATAACTTTCGGAAGATTTATATTTAAAGAGAGTTGGGAATCATTGAATTCACTCGATAGCGTGATAATAATAAAATTATAGCTTCTACATGTATTTCTCTTAGGAATAACTGTTTATTGCTAATACAATTATATTTTGCTCACTAAGAAATAATCAATTAATAACACCCCGTGAGGTTATATAAATCAATTGATATATGACTCGTGACGATTAAACTGAAATAATTTTCTTGCCTGAATTGTGTTAAAAGATAGCAAAAACCTCTTGCGATTACTTTTTACTAAAAATCAATAATCTTGCCATCTACAACTCCTCCGTGAGAATTAGAATGGAAGTAAGCAAGATTACAGACTCGGAATGATAGCTTAAAAAGAATTACTCTCACTCTATTATTTTACCCAATAGTTATCGTATATTAATTTTGATTCGTAAGAATTACAAAATTGACATACAAGTAACTTTGGAGAATAAATAGATAGAAATGATAATAATTAATTAAACTAATATTCCAGCACAATATCGAAATATAATTAGAACGTTTCAGGTCAAGCATGTAGTAAAATTGAGATTAATATTATAACGATATCGAGCTTCATCAACTATCCAACAAAAGAGATTACTGCATTATGGACTCTTTAAATATCACAAAGAAAGATATTCTTAAAATACTATCATCACTCTTAGAAAATTCAAAAACTACAAGAGGAAAGTGCAAGAGATAAAGAAAGAAGTAAAGACAAAAGCTAGAGAAAAGTTGCTAATTAGGCGCGTATGATCTTCCCCCCCTTTCAACACAAATATGACATCCTTTTTATAGAAATCAAATCTCATAAGGTACCACGATGCCTCGTGGTTCTTTTGCCATGATGCGTCGTGCTTCTATTGCCATGATGCCTCGTGGTCTCTTTTTATTCCTTTATTTGCTTTATCATGATATTTTTATTTCCTGCAAAATACTATTAGAAAATACAGATAATTGACATATTATATATATATATATATTATTTAAAATAATTTATTTTTAAGTATATAATATATGAATATTTTATAGTCATCAAATATGAATAATGTACCGAGTATGTAAGGCACATAAATAAGTACATGGAAGAAATATAGAGTAAATAACTCAACTTGTAAGTATGGAAAATTTTGTAAATCGTGAAATACTTATAGTGTCATGCATATGCGTATGAATGTCATGTCGTGCATAGGTACATGTTTCATAACATCATCAGCCTCTGAGGGCATCCCATCATATCATCTCGGCCACTGTGGGCAAAATCATCAACGTATACCAGCTGATCAGGTGGTGGTGCGTATATAACATCATAACATTTTTCCATATCCCATATACATATATATGCGTATATAACGCCATCTGGTCATGAGTCAATGTACATGGATGCAATGCATGAGAAGTACGTTAATAAAATCTTTCGGAATGTCATAAGACCATTATGTCTTTAAGTAATATCATGAAGTAAACTTTTTCAACTTGCGTATTTTTCTGAGACCCATGAACAGAGGATAAAATAATAGGATACATGGGAATTCAAGAACATAGGCATTTCTAATACTTCTATGAATAGAGCCATTTGTGGAAGTTGTGCATTTGCCCGTTTAATTTGTATCGAATGGATCATGCCAAAAGAAAGAAGGGATAACCTTAACATACCTGAGTCGATTCTCTTGAAAAAGATTACACCGTACTCTGTTAAAATTGCAAAATCTCACGTTAATTTGAAAGCTTAGGCACAACTTATAGAATGTTTAAACGTGATTTCTATGTAAGAACATCTTGGTGGACTATTAAGTTTGAAACATAATTTTCCTAAAATTTCATGGACTCTTTCAGAAGAAGTGTAGTAAATGAATTCTAATATTTGGAAATTGTTATCTTTAGTTTAAGTGGGTCCCTCATTGGAAGATTGGTGTCACCTTAGGTGTGACACCTTTCCCATTTTTATGCCACATATTAGTAATGACTTCTAAGTCATTTTAAATTAAAGGAGGGGCTGCCATCTCATACTTGTTAAATACTTATCCAATATATCTCCAATTAATTAGGTAATGTCCCGGTGCCCGATAATTAACTAATTATCCGTATAAGTAAGAATTGTCTCAAATTACTTATAATTCTATTTATTTTTAATTCCCTTATATATATATATATATATATATATATATATATATATATATATATATATATATATATATATATATATCATACTATCATGGTCATATGGTACCTTGTATGGTACTAGTCTATAAATATCGGGTATTAACGCTCGGCCCGTATATTATCCCAACATGCAAAAGTTGGACAAAAATTCATTTTCTTTGACTTGCTTCCCCGATCATCTTTACGAATTTACTCATCACTTGTGAAATAACATAATTCTTATAATCTACGAATAATCTTTTCCTTGGACTGATGTCAATTACCTTACGACAAATTCAATGTACAATACTACAGGGTGCAACATCATCGTAATTTGATAATGCAAAGCGCAACATCATCGTAGTGTAATACTGCATAGGGCAAGATCATCGCAATATATATTACTGTGAAGCGTAACATCATCGTAATGTAGTACTGCAAGGCGTAACATCATCGTAATATAATACTGCGGGACGTAATATCGACGTAATATTGCGGGACATAACATCATTCCCCCCTTTGGAACATTTGTCCTCGAATGTTGACTGATGCTCTTATTATTTTCATAACTTATAGCTCTTGTGAATACCTTAATACTCTCCATGCCATTTAAGCAGTTGCTTTATGAATAAATCCAAAGTCTAGGGTATTCCCCCCTTTAGTCTTTTTCTCACGCCACGACTTGTGGCCTGAATCCTTCCAATCTCGTAACTGTTGCTACCTTCTTTCATGCAGCCTGTATGACTCTAACCTTGTAAGTACGCCCATGCAATCCTCTCTCCTTTTTCCTCCAGCTTTTAGCCAATCTTTAGGCCTCACTTTGTGAACATATACAGAGCTTGGTGAGATGTCCCTCTGGGCATCTATAAATATACTGAAGTTCTTTGCTCGATACTTTGTCAAATTTACGAATATTGCTATATCTTATTTCATAGACTCGATTATCCATTCGTATGACTTTACTGCATATAAGTAGGTTAGTATACCCTCTCTCTTACTTCGATTTATCGTTACTGAGGTCTGTGACCAATCTCCAGGTTACTTTCGTTGCTTGTCCTATATGCAAAAGCCTAAGTCCTTTAATGCTTCCTCATTACAGTTCATCTTAAGAATGACGACCTAATCTCAGCTCATGCGTCGTGACTTTTGTCCATCCATTATGATTCGCCTCAATATTGATCTACAATATACCATTGATAACTTGAAACTTCTTACGTAATACCTTGCCACTAGGGCTTATGTTACATCGACAAATATTTAAAGTGATTTCCATAACCGTATTTCATAGCATCCTAATGTGATTCACCCTACGTGGGTATTTTAATCCTTTGCAACACATGAAATCCCCCTCTTTTTATTTTTTTCTTTTTTATTTTCAAATCATTACTCAATCGAAGGTCCAAATGTCATCCTTTACTTATCATAATTACACCCCCATTCCATTAACAGGGCAACATTCCATTTCTTCTAAATGCTATTAGTCTTAGACTCCTTTAAGTTCATTCAGGCTATACTGAACTTTCTATAACTTAGATAAACCATTAGCTCTCTTGTTTTCATGGACATAATTCTGAGGACTTATCTATTCTCTTTACCTTTTCATTTGCCTTTCCTTATCCTTACTTATGTCTTCGTAAAACTTTGTCGCTGTACCATACTTTAGCTTGCGAGCTATACATATCCATTTATATTACTCGCAACCTTCCTTCAACTTGCTTGCACCATAGATTTTCTTATGTTGTTATGGAACGTCAAGCGAGACATCACATCATCTCTAACTCTTATCTACTCTCTTAACTAGACCTCTCGGTACTTAGAAACCATAGGCTAGAAGACATGCCACTGACGATGCTGCTATTATTCCCGATTATTAAATCCTCCTGCTTCTAGCCTTCTATCCGAAGTATGGACTATTCATAACCTTCTGCATTTGAGTATCTCGTATGTTGTTCACCTTTACCTTACTTACTTAAAATCTCGCATCATATCTTTTTTCTCTTTCATAACCTCCCCTCCGCATAGGTATGATTCACACCACAACTTGAAGCTCTATTATAATACTTGCACCTTTGGTGCATATACAATCCGGTGAGTGCTTCATACTGACTTTTTATGAGTTTGGTACTATTCTGAATTGCTTCATCGTAGAGCCGTTATAGAATATAGTTGTTGTACTATTTGTCTTGTACCTATGATATTAAGAGTGATCCTTCAATATTCTCAATCACGAGGTCTATAATTTTCTGGGTCCAATAATCAGACTCCTAATTTACTTCGTTGATGTAACTCTTTATTTTCTTCTTCCTTCTGATCAGTCTTTAGGCTTAAGTTATCTTCCAATCTGCGGCTCATGGTATTAGTTATTGCTTTAGCCTTTCATGGACGCTCTGGAATACCTATAATACAATCCTCTAACAACCAAATCCTTTATATCTGACCTGGGCTCAATTCTTTTTTTTTTTAAACTTATACCAGAGTCTTCTACAGCTGATCATTAATCAAATAATTGCTTTTCTTCAATTTCAGCTTTCTTCAAATGTAAGCAATTGCTTTTCCTGTTCTTTTTGCCCCCTTTTGCGTGCATACTTAGCTTATCTTAGTTCTCACACATGCCAAAGTTTTTGTGCAACTCATATGATCTCAAATATTTTTTAATTTTACTTCCCGTTCATTAGCCACGGTAGGTGCCACTTTCTTTTGGAGTGCTTACAATGTTGTTGTGAGACTGTTGTTATAAGACCATTTCCTCTTTAGATCACTGAGTTCAGGTTGAAGCCTTTTTCCTTATTTTCCTTAGCTTAGTCTTTCATTGTAGTAATTAGGGAGGATCCTCTGACTCTTGTAAAGCTGTGAGCTTATTGCATTGTATATTCAACATACCTTTTAATGTCCTTCATTGCCTATACTTATCCGTAGTTACTTATCTCTATGCCCTTGTGCTTGTGTAGTTGCTTCTGAAATGACATTTTGATTATCTTCCAAGTGGAACTCTCTTTTATCCCCGTAACACTCATATGGTACCTTTAACTACCCCGACTCCTATTTGAATACATCTCAAGTATTATAATGACATTACTACAAGGCTGAATTCTCCATGTCGGGGTTTACTATATTTATCTTGCATGATCTGCTGATTTATCTGTAACTTCTTGTCTAGTCATGACTAGGCTCTTCCTGAATCAACTACTAACTACTCGTTGGCCCATTCTCATATTCGTATTCCGCATAATCTTTCTTGGGTTATTTCTTTTGTCTTAACTTACCTCATGTACTGGATCCTTATCTATCAACAACATTCTAGACGGGAAACCTTACATCATTTTCTTGATGTTGAGCTTACATAATGTTCTGGAATCATAGCATATCTATAACATTTGATCATCTCATCCCTTTCTCATTTTTATCGCATTCTTCCTTTATCATTCCCATAGTTACTAGAGTCACTTAATTCTGGCTTAATGCCACATCATTCCATATTCTTCCCTTTAGGGGAGTACTAAGAGTTGGAGCTACAACGATCTGCCTATAAATATTCTACCTCTTCATTTTTGGCATCCTTTCACATCATCGATGAGCCTTACTCTCCTTGCGGTAATCCTTTTGTACTAAGGATAACGAAATTCCTTACTCACGATGTGAACAATTACTATAACTGGCACATACATTCTTTTAAGCTTAATTTTACTCGCATTGCTTGCTTTAGGAAAGCATCTTCCTGAATGACCATTCTCTGAATTTCTCATGAATCTTCTTCTATTGTCCATTCTATTATTGTAGGTATGAAATCTGAAATTCTCATGATGTCGACCATTATCAAATCATTAAATCCCTAATTCATGTTTACTTTATCTTGTTCACCAGCTCATACTAATCTCTATTATTCTGGGGTCTGTTCTTTCCTATTGGTAATCACGCTAGAGTCACGAACTTACTTCTTGAAATGAGTATATGACTTTATGGCCTATACTCTTTTGTTGTCTTAAGGCCTATCACCTCTCGTCTCTTCCTTCACCTGACTATGGGCCCGATAATACCGTCATCTTTTTGATCTACCATTGTCATCCATGTATCACATCATACTCATAATTCTTCCTTTTCACTCTTCTCATTACTCTACTAATATTTCTGACTATCCCTTTCTTGTGAAAACTTCAGCAAGACATTCTTTTTCTTTTTGCTCCCCTTGCTTCATCCATCGGCTCTTCGGGTTGCTCAAAGTCCTTGCTTTACAAGGGACGAGAGTCACACTAAGGTAATATTTATCCTTTCCAGGCTTTCAGTGTCTATCTTCTTAAGTTTTTTTTTATCATGCTAGCATTCACATCTAATTGTAATGTTGTAGAGTGCACTATCTGGGTGTCTCACAAGAAGATCTATTAGCACATTTGTAATACCCTTTGAAAATAAACAATCCATTCACCATTTTGGGTTACTCTAACCCTAGTTGGATCCTGATGTTCCATCCTTTTCTTAAACTACACTTGTTAGCCCTCATAGGGCATATCTAAGATGGGTACGACCAATTGTACATACCTCTGTTACTATTAAATATAACTCAAAAGGCTTATATTCCCCTGCCTGAACTATAAACACTGTTAACCTTCATTAACGCCTCGTACTCTTCTTTATCTTACCTTTTTTGCTTGTTGAAACTTGTATTTATATTCTGAATCTCTCATTATCTTTCACCATTAAGGTGGATAGGTATTCTTGCCTCAAGACTCCTTATCAAGAGGCTTACACCTTTCAGTACACACATGATCCGCTGAAGACCTCACATTTACTTATCATAAGCATGATGCAAAGTCGAGTTCCTCTGACTCAACTCTCCCATAGCCATGTCTTTTATCAACCATCTTTATGGATGTAGGTATTGTCTTATTACAAATAAAATAACAGTTAGGAACTTGAATTCTTACAACTGAGCTCTACCACACAATCTAGAGTAAGAAGAAAGAGTGACAATCCTAAATGCCCTGTAGCCTCCTGCTTATAAGTGTGGTGCACGACACACCCATAAACAAGACTTTACTAGACACGGCTTGTAGACTCCCTAGGACTTAACTGCTATGATACCACTTTTGTCACGACCCAAACCGATGGACTGCGACGGGCACCCGATACCTTACCCAATCGAGTACCAATATAACATATCTTTTTATGTCATACTATCATACATAACTGAGCCGGAAGGCTATCGTGAGTTAAGTAGAATTCAACATGTGATACTAATTTATACATAAGACATATGGGTCTATAAGACCAAAATAACCACTCGTATACTGAACATAGGCCGATAAGGCCATACAATCTTTTACTTACATGACATTTGTCTACAAGCCTCTAAGAATACATAATTTTCATAGTTGGGACAGAGTCCCGCCATACCAAACATACACGTCTAAATCAAACTAACCAAACAAGCAACTCCAAAGCAAATGGAGCGCATCAACATCTTCCGCTGAGCTGATAGCCTACTTGGAGGGCTCTTGACCTGTCTATCGGGACTTGCAAGCATGAAATGCAGCATCCCCAGGCAAAAAGGACATCAGTACAAATAATATACCGAGTATGTATGGCACATCAATAAGTACATGGAAGAAATATAGAGTAAATAACTCAACTTGTAAGTCTTGAAAACTTTGTAAATCATAAATTACTTTTAGCGTCATACATATGCATATGAATATCATGTCGTGCATAGGTACATGTTTCATAACATCATCAGCCTTTGAGGGCATCCCATCATATCATCTCGGCCACTGTGGACAAAATCATCAACGTATACCAGCTGATCAGGTGGTGGTGCGTATACAACACCGTAACCTTTTCCCATATCCCATATACATATATATATATGCGTATATAACGCCATCTGGTCATGGGTCAATGTACATGGATGCAATGCATGAGAAGTACATTAATAAAATCTTTCTGAATGTCATAAGACCATTATGTCTTTGAGTAATATCCTGAAGTAAAATTTTTTCAACTTGCGTATTTTTTTGAGACCCATGAACAGAGGATAAAATAATAGGACACATGGGAATTCAAGAACGTAGGCATTTCTAATACTTCTATGAATAGAGTCATTTGTGGAAGTTGTGCATTTGCTCGTTTCGTTTGTATCGTATGGATCATGCCAAAAGAAAGAAGGGATAGCCTTAACATACCCGAGTCTATTCTCTTGAGAAAGATTATACCGTACTCCGTTAATATTGCAAAATCTCATGTTAATTTGAAAGCTTGGGCACCAACTTATATGTTATATAATATGCATTTGCATATTAGAATGTTTGAACGTGATTTCTATGTAAGAACATCTTTCTCGACTATTAAGTTTGAAACATAATTTTCCAAAATTTCATGGACTCTTTCAGAAGAAGTGTAGTAAATGAATTCTATTATTTGGAAATTGTTATCTTTAGTTTAGGTGGGTCCCTCATTGGAAGATTGGTGTCACCTTAGGTGTGACACCTTTCCCATTTTTATGCCATATATTAGTAATGACTTCTGAGTCATTTTAAATTAAAGGAGGTGCTGCCATCTCATACTTATTAAATACTTATCCAATATATCTCCAATTAGTTAGGTAATGTCCCGGGGCCCGGTAATTAACTAATTTCCCGTATAATTAAGAATTGTCTCAAATTACTTATAATTCTATTTATTTTTAATTCCCTTATATATATCATACTATCATGGTCATATGGTACCTTGTATGGTACTAGTCCATAAATATAGGGTATTAACGCTCGGCTCGTATATTATCCCAACATGCCAAAGTTGGACGAAAATTCATTTTCTTTGACTTGCTTCCCCTCTCATCTTTATGAATTTACTCATCACTTGTGAAATAGCATAATCCTTATATCTCCATATAATATTTTCCTTGGACTGATGTCAATTACCTTACGACAAATTCAACGTACAATACTACAAAATGCAACATCGTCGTAATTTAGTACCGCAAAGCGTAACATCATCTTTATGTAATACTGCAAGACGTAACATCATTCATAATATAATACTGCTGGATGTAACATCATCGTAATATAATACTGTAGGATGTAACATTATCGTAATATAATACTGCGGGATATAATATTGACGTAATATTGCGGGGTGTAACATGCGATTCCAGGACCGCTTTTATGATGTCGCACCTACGGAAATTACCTCGCAGGTGTGATTGCATCAGAACTGAAGCCAACGACCATCTCACCAAGTGCAACCATGTTCCGCCAACATCCGAATAACACCCTAGACCCCTGGGAACCTATCCAAACACAACAACACATCCTAAAATACGATGCAAACTTATTCGAAACCTCAAATCACATCATATAATATCAAAATTACGAATCACACCCCAATTCAAGCCTAATGAAACTAATTAACTTCCAAGTTCTAAAACCAATGTCAAACCATATCAAATCAACTCCAAATGACCTCAAATTTTGCACACTAGTCCCAAATGATACAATGGACCTATTCCAACTCTCAGAATTAAAATCCTAACCTGGTATCAACAAAGTCAACTCTCGATCAAACCTCTCAACCTTCCAACCCTTTAACTTTTCAACTTTCGCCAAAACGCCTCAAACCAACCTACGGACCTCCAAAACAATATACAGACATACGACTAAGTCCAAAATTACCATACAAATCTATCAGACCCATCAAAACTCCATTACGAAGTCGTTTACATAAAATTTAAACTCTGATCAACTCTTTCAACTTAAGCTTCCAACCTTGGGACTAAGTATCTTTAATCCTTTAACTTGGCTAAAGTGGAGCACCTATGGTCTCACTAATAGAACAAGTTAAATCAGTCCAAATCACTTTCAATATTCCTTAAATTTTGTGTATTGATTCATCTATATTGTTTCAATGGAATTTCAACTATACTTATTGAAAGAGGTCCATTTTTTGCTTAGA